>NC_067495.1:139034521-139341001 GCF_947179515.1 Apodemus sylvaticus | reverse complement strand
GGTGAAGATCTTTTCCCAATTTGTTGGTTGCCGATTTGTCCTCTTGATGGTGTCCTTTGCCTTACCGAAACTTTGTAATTTTATGAGGTCCCATGGACCGATCAGGAAAACAGAAACTAAACAGGGACACAATGAAACTAATTGAAGCTTTGGATCAATTACATTTAACAGATATATATAGAACATTCTATCCTAAAACAAAAGAATATACCTTTTTCTCAGCACCTCATGGTACCTTCTCCAAAATCGACCATATAATTGGTCACAAGACAGACCTCAACAAATATAAGAAGATCGAACTAATCCCATGCCTCCTATCTGATCACTATGGAGTAAAAGTGGTCTTCAATAGCAACAGAAACAACAGAAAACCCACATACACGTGGAAACTGAACAATACTCTACTCAATGATACCTTGGTCAAGGAAGAAATAAAGAAAGAAATTAAAGACTTTTTAGAACACAATGAAAATGAAAACACAACATACCCAAATCTATGGGACACAATGAAAGCAGTGGTAAGTGGAAAACTCATAGCCCTGAGTGCCTCCAAAAAGAAAATGGAGAGAGCATACATTACCAGCTTAATGACACACCTGAAAGCCCTAGAACAAAAAGAAGCTATTTCGCCCAGGAGGTGTAGAAGGCAGGAAATCATCAAACTCAGGGCCGAAATCAATCAAGTAGAAACAAAGAGAACCATACAAAAAATCAACAAAACCAGGAGCTGGTTCTTTGAGAAAATCAACAAGATAGATAAACCCTTAGCCAGACTGACCAAAGGGCACAGAGAAAGTATCCAAATTAACAAACTTAGAAATTAAAAGGGAGATATAACAACGGAAACTGAGGAAATCCAAAAAATCATCAGATCCTACTACAAGAGCCTGTACTCAACACAACTGGAGAATCTGGAGGAAATAGACAATTTCCTTGACAGATACCAAATACCAAAATTAAATCAGGACCAACTAGACCATCTAAACAGTCCCATAATGCCTAAAGAAATAGAAGGAGTCATAGAAAGTCTTCCAACCAAAAAAAGCACAGGACCAGATGGCTTCAGTGCAGAATTCTACCAGACCTTCAAAGAAGAGTTAACACCAATACTCTTCAAACTATTCCACAAAATAGAAACAGAAGGAACACTACCCAATTCCTTCTACGAAGCCACAATTACGCTGATACCAAAGCCACAAAAAGATCCAACAAAGAAAGAGAACTTCAGACCAATTTCCCTTATGAACATCGATGCAAAAATACTCAATAAAATTCTTACCAACCGAATCCAAGAACACATCAAAACGATCATCCACCATGATCAAGTAGGCTTTATCCTGGGAATGCAGGGTTGGTTCAATATACAGAAATCCATCAATACAATCCACTACATAAACAAACTCAAAGAACAAAACCACATGGTCATTTCATTGGATGCTGAAAAAGCATTTGACAAAATTCAGCATCCCTTCATGCTTAAAGTCTTGGAGAGAACAGGAATTCAAGGCCCATACCTAAACATAGTAAAAGCAATATACAGCAAACCGGTAGCCAGCATCAAACTAAATGGAGAGAAACTTGAAGCAATCCCACTGAAATCAGGGGACCAGACAAGGCTGCCCCCTTTCTCCTTATCTTTTCAATATTGTACTTGAGGTACTAGCTTGGGCAATTCGACAACATACGGAGGTCAAAGGGATACAAATTGAAAAGGAAGAAGTCAAACTATCATTATTTGCAGACGACATGATCGTCTACCTAAGTGACCCAAAGAACTCCACTAGAGAGCTCCTACAGCTGATAAACAACTTCAGCAAAGTGGCAGGTTATAAAATCAACTCAAGCAAATCAGTGGCCTTCCTATACTCAAAGGATAAGCAGGCTGAGAAAGAAATTAGGGAAATGACCCCCTTCACAATAGCCACAAACAGTATAAAGTATCTTGTAGTGACTCTTACCAAACATGTGAAAGATCTGTATGACAAGAACTTCAAGACTCTGAAGAAGGAAATGGAAGAAGACCTCAAAAAATGGGAAAACCTCCCATGCTCATGGATCGGTAGAATCAATATAGTTAAAATGGCCATTTTGCCTAAAGCACTATACAGATTCAATGCAATACCCATCAAAATCCCAACTCAATTCTTCACAGAGTTAGAAAGAGCAATTATCAAATTCATCTGGAACAACAAAAAACCCAGGATAGCTAAAACTATTCTCAGCAACAAAAGAAAATCTGGGGGAATCAGTATCCCTGACCTCAAGCAATACTACAGAGCAATAGTGTTAAAAACTGCATGGTATTGGTACAGTGAAAGGCAGGAGGATCAATGGAACAGGATTGAAGATCCAGAAATGAACCCACACACCTATGGCCACTTGATCCTCGACAAAGAGGCTGAAAACATCCAATGGAAAAAAGATAGCCTTTTCAACAAAAGGTGCTGGTTCAACTGGAGGTCAGCATGCAGAAGAATGCGAATTGATCCATCCTTGTCTCCTTGTACTAAGCTCAAATCCAAATGGATCAAGGACCTCCACATAAAGCCAGACACTCTGAAGCTAATAGAAAAGAAACTGGGGAAGACCCTTGAGGACATCGGTACAGGGAGAAAGTTTCTGAACAGAACACCAATAGCGTATGCTCTAAGAGCAAGAATTGACAAATGGGACCTCATAAAATTACAAAGTTTCCTGCCATCAATTCTTAACAAAGCCATCTTTTGCTACATATGCAGCCAGAGACATTTGTACTCCTTGTTTGGTGTCTTAGTCCCTGTGAGATTTGGGGGCAGGGGGTTCTTGTTGGTTGATATTGTCATTCTCCCTATGGGGTTGTAAACCCTTCAATACTTTCTCTAACTCCTCTATTTGGGACCCTGCACTCAGTACAATTGTTGACTGTATTGTAAGGCTCTGCCCGGGCCTTCCAAGAGACAGATATATCAGGCTTCTGTCTGCAATCCTTTCTTAGCATACATAATAGTGTTAGAGTTTGGTGACTATATCTGGGATGAATCCCCAGGTGGGATGGTCTCAGTCTCTGCTCTGCACTTTGTCTCCATATTTGCTCCCGTGAGTATTTTGTTCCCCTTCCTAAGAAGACCAAAACACCCACGCTTAGGTCTTCCTTCTTCTTGATCTTCATGTGGTCTGTGAATTGTATCTTGAGTATTTGGCACTTTTGGGCTAATATCATCTTATTAGTGAGTGCATACCATATGTGTTCTTTTGTGGTTACATTACCTCACTCAAGATGATATTTTCTAGTTCCATCCGTTTGCCTAAAAAATTCATGAAGTCTTTATTTTTAATAGCTGAGTAGTACACCATTGTGTAAATGAACCATGTTTTCCGTATCAATTACTATGTTGAAGGACATCTGGGTTCTTTTCAGCTTCTGGCTATTATAAATAAGATGAACATAGTGGATTTAATTTCACATCTGATTTAACATCACAACTCATGATGATAATAGAGGACTTTAAGAAGGACATAAACAACTCCCTTAAAGAAATACAAGAGAACACATGTAAACTGGTAGAAGCCCTTAAAGAGGAAACAGAAAAATCTCTTAAAGAATAGCAGGAAAACAACCAAACAGGTTACGGAATTGATCAAAACCATCCAGGATCTAAAAATCAAAATAGAAACAATAAAGAAATCACAAACGGAGGGAACTCTGGAGATAGAAAAACTAGGAAAGTGATCAGGAGTCATAGATGCAAGCACTACCAACAGAATACAAGAGACAGAAGAGAGAACCTCAAGGGGAAGAAAATACCATAGAAAACATTGACACAACAGTCAAAGAAAATGTAAAATTCATAATGCTTGTTAACCAATTCAGGACACAATGAGAACACAAAACCTAAGGATAATAGGAATAGAAGAGAGTGAAGATTCCCCACTTAAAGGGCCAGCCTCAACAAAATTATAGAAGAAAATTTCCCTAACCTAAAGAAAGTGATGGCCATAACACACAGGAAGTCTATAGAACTCCAAATAGATTAGAGCAGAAAAGAAATCCCTCCCATCATATAATGATCAAAACACCAAATGCACAACCTAAAGAAAGATTATTAAAAGCAGAAAGGGAAATAGGTCAAGTAACCTCTCAGAATTATACCAGACTTCTCACCAGAGACTAATAACTAGAAGATCCTGGGCAGATCTCAAATAGACCCTCAGAACACAAATGCCAGCTCAGACTAGTATACCCAGCAAGACTCTCAATTACCAAATATGTAGAAACCAAGATAATCCATGGCAAAACCAAATTTATATAATAAATTTCCACAAATCCAGCCCTACAAAGGATAATAGAAAATTCGAACACAAGAAGGAAAACTGCATGATAGAAAAAGCATGAAAGTAATCTTTCAACAAACCCAAAAGAAGATAGCCACACAAATATAAAAATAACATCAAAAATAACAGGAAGCAACAATCACTATTCCTTAATATCTCATAACATCAATGGACTCAATTCCCCAATAAAAAGACATAGACTAACTGACTGGATATGTAAACAGGACCCAGCATTTTGCTTCATTTTCCTATATATCACAACAGAAGGGAAGCTGGGTATTTAATAATTATTTAAATGTACTTCTTGGTGTGCGTAGGGCTAAGATTTTAAGAGTTGGCAGGTGCATATATCTAGTTCATGCTTCCAGTGAATGACCATGAATATTTTATGACATAATAGAGAAAACAAATTTTCACCTCCAGATAAGACCCTATGATGAGACAGAAATTAAGACATCAAGAAGTCTCTATTGCTTTTTATTTTTTACTTTTTTATTAGGTATTTTCTTTATTTACATTTCAAATGTTATCAACTTTCCTGGTTTCCCCTCTGAAAACCCCCATCCTATCACCCCTCCCACTGTTCTCCAAGCCACCCACTCCTACTTCCCTGACCTGGCATTCCCCCACACTGGGGCATCGAACATTCACAGGACCAAGGACCTCTCCTCATATTCATGTCCAATCAGACCATCCTCTGCTACATATGCACCTAGAGCCATGGGTCCCTCCATGGGTACTCTTTGGTTGGTGTTTTAGTCCCTGGGAACTCTATGGGTTCTAGTTGGTTCATATTGTTGTTCCTCCTATGGATCTGGAAACCCCTTCAGTTTCTTTGGTCCTTTCTCTAGCTCCTCCATGGGAGACCCTGTGCTCAGTCCAATGGCTAGCTGAGAGCATCCACCTCTGCATTTGTCAGGATCTGGCAGAGCCTCTCAGGAGCCAGCTATATCAGGCTTCCAACAGCAAGCACTTCTTGGCATCCACAATAGTGTCTGGATTTGGTGTTTGTATATGGGATAAATTCCCAGGTGGAGCAGTCTATAGATGGCCTTGCCTTCAGTCTCTGCTCCACACTTTATCTCTGCATTTCCTCCCATGGGTATTTTGTTCCCTCTTCTAATAAGGACTGAAGTATCCACACTTGGCTCTTCTTTCTTCTTGAGCTTCATGTGGTCTGGGAATTGTATCTTGGGTTTTCCAAGCTTTTGGGCTAAAATCCACTTATCAGTGGATTGATAATCCACTTGCTTTCATAACAAGTGTTTTCTTTTGTGACTGGGTTACTCATTCAGAATATTTTCTAGTTCCACCCATTTGCCTAAGAATTTAATGAAGTCCTTGTTTTAAATAGCTGAGTAGTATTCCATTGTGTAAATGTACCACATTTTCTGTATTCATTCCTCTGTGGACAGACATCTGGGTTCTTTCCAGTTTCTGGCTATTATAAATAAGGCTGCTATGAACATAGTGGAGCATATGTCCTTATTACATGTTGGAACATCTTCTGGGTATATGCCAAGGAGTGGTATAAGTGGGTCCTCAGGTAATACTATGTCCAAATTTCTGAGGAAATGCAAGACTGATTTCCACAGTCATTTTACCAGTTTGTGGTCCCACCAGCAATGGAACAGTGTTTCTCTTTCTCTACATCCTTGCCAGCATCTGTTGTCACTTGAGTTTTTGATTTTCACCATTCTGGCTTGTGTGAGATGGAATCTCAGGATCATTTTGATTTGCATTTCCCTAATGAGTAAGGATAAGGATATTGAACATTTATTTATGTTGTATTGTTATTTTATATTTGTACACCAAATACATTTCCAGAAAACTAACTCTATAAAACCAACATTAAACTCTACAGACAAAACTTGATATACTTGACTCCTACTAGCCTCCACACCTTTAGTTCTATCATATTATACTACTGCTAGAATGAAGACTGTGTATAATACTTGAGACTTTCCAACAGAAACCACAACAATTATCAACATTTTAATTATATTGTTGTATTGCTTTGCTAAGTCTGTTATTAACAAAATATCACAGATAGGGTGCTTTATTCTATAATTTACTCATTGTTTTGAAGGCTAGATGTATATTCTAATGTGTCTATAAGTTAGTTTTTTTAATAGGGACTCTCATCTCAGCATCCAGATGTTAACCAATTAATATTCCCTCATATATTCTTAATATGCATGTATTCATGGTCTGTGTATGCACATTGATTCTTCTCAGTATTTTGATAATATTATATTAAGAACTACCATAATTGTACCATTTAAATAGTCCCATTTTATATTTATATGGTGTATAAATTAAAAATTCTTATCTCAAGGTAAATGATGTACTGGATTTAAGTGCTCAATTATTGAAAGGCACAATTCATTCCACTATAATTACAGCACAGTTTTATCATTTTATATTTGTATACACATTTTAAATATTTAACTTTGAAGCATATTGGGAATGGAAATCCTACATTTTAAAGATTGCATGTTTATTGTAAGGTGATAAAAATTGTTCTTCAATTGTTCTACCAATTATTTTGCCCATTTTCAGTTTAAAAGAATTTTTTGATCATATCCTCCCACATTTAATTGTTATACACTTAGAATTCTCATAACATGTATAATCATGGAAGATCTTAGATCTTACTGTAGAAATTCTCTTTATATTAAAATACTTCTGTGTAAAACCCTATGCTCACTGTCCTTCTGTTTTTCTTCAGTAAATTTAATCTTCTCAGCCTTTGTCATGCACAAAGGATGGTAAATATTACCCTTTATTTACATTTCACAGATTTTCTACCTGTATTTACATTTGCATATTTTCCAGAAATTATAATTGAAAAAAGTTTTTATCTTTTTCTCAGAGAAAATTTCTATCTTGATGTCAAATTGTTACTATTTCTCTATTTCCCCAATCTAATTATGTATTACTTATAAACTTTTCCTATAAAGTGGTTGGACAAAATAATTTTTATTCTGATTTTTTATAATTGTTGTACTTATTAAAACATAAACTTTCTGTAATGTTAGCTTCTGTTGCAATTATTATTACCTGTCCCAAAATGGTTTCAAGATGACCATACAGGAAAAAATGACCTAAAAATCCTTATGTTTCTAACTCTGTCTACCAAGTAGAAGATGTATGGGTATATTTAACCATATCTGTCTATGGTATATTTTTAGTCTAAGATTTGTATAATTTCCAAATGCCATATCTGTCAAATACTAGCTAGCAACCTATGTTCATAATATTATATGTTTATCATTGTATTTCTGCTAAAATAGTCACTATAATTTATATAAAATATTTAACATAAATATATATTCCCATTTTCCATTCAACAGTTAAATTAAATAATATAAAAGTAGTAAGTTATTTCTCCCATGTCAGTCACACAGCCAGTCAGGAGAATTGACAAGGCTTAAGTTATGGTTAACTTTATTGAAAAATAAAAAAAAACCCTGATACCATCAGTGATAGTTATGTTATCCATTGATGAAACCGTTTCTGAATTTCATACAATTTTCTCTAATTCAACTATCCTTGTGATTGTTTGGGTGATTTTATTGGATTCCCTTTGTAATATGTTGGTAATTAATATGAAAATTTTCTTCTACTTGTATATTTTCTTCACAAATAAATCAATTATTCTCAGAACCTTCCTTAATTAAACTGGCTTCTTAAGCTCTATTTAATCCTAGCTGCATTCCTGTTATAAGAACACTGTAGTCCTAGATCAGTTTTAAAGAGATTAACATCAGTGTGATATATCTTTCTAAGAACATGTTAATTTTTAAAATTTTGAGATTAAGTTATATATTTTTATAACTGTTAAATATATTCAATACTATCCAATTTTCTCTTCAATGTATATTTTTATATATTTAACCATAAGTGTATTGATGTATTTAGTGGGAGTTTTTGGTTATGGTCTCTTTTCTAATTATTACTGATACATATAGATGAATAAATATTTAGATACATCTGGCTGAGTTCATTTGTGTTACTCAAATTCATATGTATAGGTTTTTAGGTTTGGCTTCATATTGAATAAGCAATTAGGGGCATCATCCTCAGGAAAGTCTAATTTATTCTTCCCAGCAGCCATGAATTATCTGTAGCTCTTCATCTTGGAAAGGATCTCCATAAGATTACTTCATTTCACATTAGCATGGGAACTACTGGTGACCATTTTGATCAGTTTTAAGGTATAAACTATTAATATTAAATGCGTGATTTTTGCATATATGAAATAGTTCTTATATCATATAAGAATATATGATATTTTATATCATATATAACCAATTAACTTAAATATACATTAATATTTTATGTTATTTATAATTCTTTTACATAATATTTCTTTTTTGTCTCTTACTTATAAACAAGGAAGTTCAATAGTATAGTGTCTAGGAGTGATGACTAAAAGCATTCTTTCTCACTTATGAGTATGTATATATTATGGACCTCTGCATTGACCTTGATGTTTACCCAATGTTGAGTTTGACCTGATCTGACCTCAACTTGTAAATGATAGGCCTTAGTCATAATACTATATATATATGTTATTTGTTATAGATTAATAATAATAATATAAATAATTGAAAGTATTACATCCATCGATTATAGCATTTAGTCTATAATTATTTCACATCAGGAATTGAATTTTATTCAGTTTCTACTGTGGACACATTCTCACATATCTGGGGTTGACATTCCTTTTATAAATGACTCATATTTTATGCAGGTTGAATTAAATATATCAATATTCTATTATATATTATTAAATATAAGTAAAGGCATTTGTTTATATATTCTTTCTTTCCAATTTATTTTATTTTGTGTATATGACTGTTTTTTTCCTCATGAGATGAGTTTCAGATGCTCTAACACTAGTCTTGCATACAATTTTTTTAAAATTATGTTTTTTATTTGTTGAGAATTCCATAGACGTATATATTGTATTTTGAGCAAATATATTTCTTATTATCTCCCCTCCAGCTCCTCCTCTATTTCACTAATCCAAAAATAAAAACCAAAATAAACCAATTTAAACCAAAAATAAAAACAGAATAATCCTCCGTTCTCTTAGCGCTGTCTATACATGCTCAAGTATAGGGACATCCACCAGGGCATATGTAATTTCTATAGGGCTCTATTCCTGAAGAAAATCTCTGTCTTTCTGTCTCTGTTTCTTTCCTTTTTCCTTTCATTCCTCTATGATTTGTCAATAATTCCACAATTAATGGTAGAACTTCATGAGCTCATCTCTCATTTTAAAGGGTACAATCATGTCATTAAGAATATTTACAATATCAGACAGCAGCCAATTATGATGTAGCTACTAAAGTAATTTTGTGGTTGAGGTCACCAGAACATAAAGAACTAAGTGTATTATGGGGCCAATACCCAGAAGATTCCCAGCATGCAATAAGGACACATGCTCTACTATGTTCATAGCAGCCTTATTTATAATAACCAGAAGCTGGAAAGAACCCAGATATCCCTCAATGGAGGAATGGATACAAAAAATGTGGTATATTTACACAATTGAATACTACTCAGCAATTAGAAACAATGAATTCATGAAATTTTTAGGCAAATGGTTGGATCTGGAAAATATCATCCTAAATGAGGTAACACAATCACAAAAGAATACACATGGAATGCAATCATTGCTAAGTGGATATTAATTAGTCCTGAAGCTCTGAATACTGAAGACACAATTAGCATATCAAATGATTCCCATGAAGAAGGAAGAAGAGGGCCCTAATCCTGGAAAGGCTTGATCCAGCATTGTAGGAGAGTACCAGGACAGAGAAAAGGGAGGGGAAATATAGGAGAATGGATGGAGAGAAGAGGACTTATGGGACATATGGGGAGGGGGGAACTGGGAAAGGGGAATGCTTTTAGAATGTAAACAAAGAATATAGAAAATTAATTTTAAAAAAGAAAGGGTAAAAAACACACATCTAGATAGACATGGCTGCTGTGTGACATTGTGAATATCCTAAATGACATGATTGTACCCTTTAAAATGAGAAATGAGCTTGTATACAATTCTTAGCCACCACATAGGCACTGGGAACCTCAGTAAAATAAGTGCTCATAATTGCTGATCCACCTCTAGCCCTGCTATAATTTTCTTAATTTGATTTCCCCTATAAAGTGATGCTGTCTATGTTAAACTAGTCTAACAAAACAAAGAGGAGAATATTTTTTTCATGTTAGTAAAAATATATCATCCTAAGTGAGGTAACCCAGTCTTAAAAGATCACTCATGGTATGCACTCACTGATAAGCACATATTAGCCTAGAAACTTGGAATACCCAAGACATAATCCACATATCAAATGATGCCCAAGAAGAATGGAGGAGTGGCTCCTGGTTCTGGAAAGGCTCAGTGCAGCAGTGTAGGGCAATACCAGAACAGGGAAGTGGGAAGGGTTGGGTGGGGGAACAGGGGGAGGGAAGAGGGCTTATGGGAGCAGGGAGCCTGGAAAGGGGAAATCATTTGAAATGTAAATAAAGAATATATCGAATAGAAAAAAGAAATTTAAAAGATATAGTACTTTATATATTTGTAAGGCACGGGACAGTTTTATGGGGTATGTTTGACTTCAGTGAATTTATATAACTCGTCAATGTTCTCAAAGTGTCACCACTGCCTTATATAGGAAATCAGTATTTTTTTCAGATGTGTTATTTTATATACTTTTAAGAACGATGATAAATTTTATAATAGTCTCAGAATACTTGTCATAGAAAAATTCTGTTTTAATATTTACAATTAGAGCACTTGTTAGCAAGCACAAAGTGTGGGATTCAGGCCTCAGAGATGAAAAAATATAATAAAAACAATAAATTGAATTCTAACAACAACAAAGACCAAGGGAAATGTTCCTAGTATACTTGGAATTTTCCTATGTATTTCCTGTTTACATTTGCTTTATTGAGATTTTTAGTTTGTTTGTTTTCTTGCTTGCTTATGTGTATATATATATATATATATATATATATATATATATATATATACACACACACACACACACACACGCGCGCGCGCGCGCGCGCGCGCGCACGCGCACACACACACACACACATATATATGTTTTCTGAGACAGGGTTTCTTTGTGTAGCCCTGGCTGTCCTGGAACTCACTCTGCAGAGCATGGTGGCCAAGGACTCTGTCTGCCTCTGTCTCCCACATGCTGGAATTAAAGGTGTGTGTTACCCCCTCCTAGCAGAGACTTTGAATTTTGTAGCCGCCCGCGGCCACATGTGAACTGGGGACCTGGAAGAGAATTCTGGGGATAAACGGGAAGGGGACGAAAGAGAATTGAGTCAAGAGGACAGTTGCAGATAGAGACTGACTTTACTGTTATTTAGCCAATATATATATAGTCTTTAGAAAACAACCCTGCCCCCCAAATGGCCACGAATTCCTTGGTTCTTCTCAGCGGGTCGCCTGCTTCCAGTCAAGTAGGTTTCTGCTGGTCTCCAGGTGAGACTGCCCTGAGGCAGCCTTGGTTGTTGTTCCCAAAGGAACAAGGGCTGGAGATAACACCAGGAGAAGGATGGAGGCTGCAGGCCAGGAATGTCGCAGCTTGAATAGGATGGGCTAAGAAGTCCAGCCAAATGCTGTGGAGGAAGGGACAGAATTTTAATGAGATTTTTGTATAATTTTATTTTCAAATTTCTGTTATACAGCATTTCTTCTTGTTTTAGTTCCATTTGTCTTTGGCAAATATTATCTATCTATCTATGTATCTATCTATCTATCTATTGGCATCTATCTATCTATCTCTATATCTATATCTCTATATGTGTGTGTATGTGTGTATGTATATAATATATAATACATAAAAATCCAATTATATATATATATATATACATATACATATATATATTTTTTTTTGGAAATTTTCTTTATTTACATTTAAAATGTTATCCTCTTTCCTGGTTTACCTTTGGAATTTCCATATCCCATCCCCCCACACCCTGCTTACCAAAACCAACCGGCTCCTGCTTCCCTGTCCTGGAATTCCCCTACAATGGGACATCAAGCCTTCACAGGACCAAGGGACTCTTCTCCCACTGATGTCCAACAACGACATCCTCAGCTACATATATGGCTTGAGCCATAGATTCTTCCATGTGTACTCTTTGGTTTGTAGTTTAGTCCCTGGGAGCTATGGGGGGTCTTGTTGGTTGATATTGTTGTTCTTCCAATGGGATTGCAATTCAATTCTCACTATCACATCAATGTACCAAACTGCTAGGTGTTGATATAAATTTCAAGCAATTTCTTTCATGGATAAAAATGTGATAGTGCATAAGTGATTCTAATAAGGAAAAGGAAAGAATGCCCAAATCATTTTTTCCTTAACCCATTGTTTACTGTTGTGTCTGCTAGACTGTGACCACCCTGTCAATATATATATATTCATAAATGGGTACTGCGAGACTTAAGAGGGTTGGAGTACTTTAATTCTCTATAGTTTTGTTGAAAATTTTATATGTATATGGACTCAAATATTTTTTCACTTACCCACATAAATAACGTGATTTCATACCAGAAAAGGACTTATCATTAAGCTCCTTTAGAATGTGGGTACCTTACTGAGAAATCAAAGATAAACACTTTCATCCAATAATTATTTATGCATATAAGACTTTATGAAGAAAAATTAGTCTGGGTTACCTTGTGTAGAAACAGAACCTGAAAAGCAAAACTCAGAAATCTTGGAGATCAAACTCAGGATCCCATATTTGTAAAACATGTGCTCTACAACTGAGCAACATCTCCCAGTAAACAAAACCCATGGTCAAAGTCACAGATAATGAAGCAATATCTTCTCTAATTATGGCTATTATCATTTTAGTCATCTGAATAAACAAAAACATTTAGTTAATTATTTTATATGTTGAGCCATATATAACTACAAGAATATAATAAAGATTTTAATCTTTGGCTGCATGTTAAAACAAAAATTAATGATAACATGCAAAAAGGCAAGACATTTTGTTTTAAAGCTACAGATACTGAGTGAACAGTAGGGCTTTTTGACCAATAGTTACTTCAGACTTAGTCATTGGAATGAATGAGGTAAGAAATAATGTGAGGAAAATTTATGGCACAAAGTGACTATCCTGCAGAAAATTTGAAAGGCACTTTCCAAGCCTGAAAATCAAAGGCATAGTTTTAAAAGAGAATAGATGTGTGACCAGGAAGACTGCAGGAATTCAACCATGCTCTCAGAAATATTACATCATATTTCTAGTTCAGTAGCACATTGTTATTAATTCCACATGATAATGTCAAGATGAACCAATATTACAAGGAACTAAATTAAATTTGATGAGCCTGCATAATTTAATGTATCAGTGTTTTAAGTCTGCCATGTTTTGTAAAGCATAACATTTTTAAAAACAAGTTTGTAAATATGCATGGGCTTCTGAATATTTAAATAATTATCAAAATTAAAGTTTAAAAATATTAAATATTGTAGATTCAGTATATCAAAGGCCCAGTGGTAATAGTCAACAATGAAGTTTGTTCCAAATAATACCACTACTACTTTCATGCCCTATATATGTATGGTTTGTGTTTAATCTAGATAAGGACATATAGAAAAACTCATATATATTTTTCAAAGTCTGGCTTATTTTAATTAGCAGGATGTCTAACACTTCTAAAAATTTTATTGTAAATAATATAATTTCTTATGTGGATTAATAAATTTTATTAGACACACACATAACACACACACACACATATACTCACACATTTCCCCCATTGTTCTGCTGAATAAAGTAAAATATACTCACTATTTCTTGATATATTTCCAATATAAGAAGTTTGAAATTGATTAACTTCAAGTTATAATGTAAATATTCAGTGAAAACGAATATGCCAACATGTAAGGAACCATTGAAATTCATGATAGAATTATGCATAATTAACTAATATGCATCAACCATTTGGAATCAAAAATGAAATGAGTCTAATGATTAATGATTTGCATTTCCATGTACTACACTGTACATCAAACAGCTTTTTGACAGTATGTTTGATATTAGAGATTTTCTTATTTTAAATTTTTTTTTATTTTGAGATTGTGATTTAATTATAATAATATCTTCTTACTTTTCTTTACACTCTTTCATTTGTCTTTGTTTGGGACTCTTCTTTTCAGTACACATGCATGCACATACACACACACACAAACAAACATTCACATATACACATGGATAATGTATATAATGTATGCATAATTATATTAAATACACTTATATAAACATATATATTATATTGTGTGTATGTTGCATGTGTGTGTGTGTGTGTGTCTGTGTGTGTGTATGTGTAAGATACTAGATTGGCTTACAGGATACAGTCCAAGAACTCAACAATAGCTGACTCATACTGTAGAGGCTGAGTATCCAGTAATCACTCACTCAGTCCATTATGCTGAATATTTCAATCCATATCTGGTACTGGAGAGCTATTGAGTGCACGATAATTTCTAGAGAGATGCTTTTTGTTAGCCTATATTGAAAACCCAAATAAGCTGATTCTAAAGTGAAGGAATGTTGCAAGATAATAAATGAAGTTACTTATTATTAGTAAGAATGAGGGCAAACAATTTTTAAAAAGTTTCCTTTTCCATATATTTTTTTAATCTGAGACTCCAAAATGAAGGTGTCCCCAACATTCTACTTTATATAATCAGATTTAAAAGTCCTGTGGCTGAACAAGCAGTGTCCACTTTCTAATGTACTGGACAAAAGCCATGAGGCAAGGTGCTCAAATATGTTCACAGAGACCGCAGCAGCAATCCAGCTGCAGGGAAGGTCCAAAAATTATTTTGATAAATTTTAAAAAATTGATTAAATCTTCCACAGCCATGTGATAAGCATGATTTTGATTATTTTCTATTAGATTTCCACTTATTTTTTACTATGATATATTTAATAATAGAAAATATGAAATTACATGTGATTACAACTTATTTAATAGAAACCAAGGAAAGTATACAATCCAGCTGAAATCAAAGGAGAGGTCCCAAGGCCTGACACAGTTACAGAGGCTACAAAAAGGGACCTATCATTACTGCTTTCCAAAAGACCCAATAAGCAGCTGAGTCAGATGCAGATATTTGAATCCAACCAATGGTCAAAAGCTGCTGACTCCTGTGATTGAATTATGGAAAGGTTGAAAGAAGCTGAAGAGAGGGCAACACTGTAGGAGGACCAGCAGTCTCAAGTAACTTGGATGCCCTAGATCTCTCAAACACTGGACCACCAACCAGGCAGCATACACCAGCTGATATGAGACCCCTAACAAATATACAATAGAGGACTGCTGATTCTGGCCTCAGTCAGAGAAGATACACCTAACCATCAAGGGACTAACCCAGGGAGTTTAGAGGTCTTGTGGGATGGAGGGTGGGGGTGGGGACATCCTTATGGAAACAGGGTGGGTAGGAGATATAGGATGTGAAACAATCTGAGGATGGACTGGGAAGGCAGTAAAATCTGGAATGTAAAACAAACAAACAAACAAACAAACAAACAAATAAATACATAAATGATTAAATTAAAAAAGAAGTAATGGTTTTGTGATATATTAGAAGGAAGGGTAGTTTGTTCTTTCAAAGTCCAATGTAGGGGCTGGAGAAATGTCTGAGCATTTAAGAACACTGGTAGCTCTTCCATAACTCCTGAGTTCCATTTCCTGCAACCACATGGTGGCTCACAACCATCTGTAATAGGATCTGATGCCATCTTCTGGTGTGTCTGAAGACAACTACATGTATTCGCATATGTAAAATAAATAATTCTTCTTAAAATAAGAAAGTGCAATGGAGATGTACACACAAATACAGTTGACATTTCAACAATATAAAATATATTTTATAGTTTATTTTGATAATTTTTAAAAAAATTGATTAAATCTTCCCCAGCCATGTGATAAGTATGATTTTGATTTTCTATTAGCTTTACACTTATTTTTACTATGATATATTTAATAATAGAAAATATTAAATGACATGTGATTGCAACTTAGTTAATAGAAACCAAGGAAAGAAACCAATTAAAATTGTGGATTTGACAACTATTTTTAAAAACTTGAGATGATGTTTCAAATTTAAAGAAAATGTAAATCTGGTGTTATCAAGTAAAATGTGAAATATTATGTCAAACCATATTATAACATTAAGACACAAAATTCCAGTGCTCTTAAAAAATCAGCATAGGCAATCCAGGCTTTAAAATATCTTTTTTCCTTATGTCTCAAAAGCCACCATAGGACTCAGAAGAATAGAGTTTGGCATTTGAAGTAACAGATTTAGCTATTTTAAAGTGAAGCTTTAGATGAAGCCAGTACCTGGAGGTGGAGAAGTAGAACCAGTTCTTTTGGCCTCTGTCAGATACCAGCTATTTAACCACATGGCTGTCATGCATTTTTCATGTTCTGAAGGTTGAACCTCCAATGCAGTGATATGAAACACAAGAAGTCTAATGTGTGCATATTCCAAAGAACTGTATCCCTTACAAAACACAGCGACATTTCCTCGTGCTACCAAATGACCAATCCCACAAAGGTTTTCTCAGACTTCAATGCTAGCAGTTACATGTCACTGAGAAACTTCTAAATATAATCTCATGTTTTGGTTATTTAAATCTTACCCCTTAATTATGTTCTCATGACCACACTGAAGCAAACAAATTTACTTACCTTTGACAATTGGGCATACTATTCTGTTATTGCTTCTAAGTCTATCTCATTTTATATTTTCTTTGGTATTCATTTTAACATGAAGTCCAAGCTGCACAGCTGCTACATATGTGCAAGGAGACCTAGGCCCACCTCATATTTGTTCTTTGATTGTTGGTTCAGGCATTGAAAGCCCCAGGGGTCCAGGTTAGTTGACTATGTTGCTATTCCTATGGAGTTCCTATCCCTTTTGGGGCCAGCAATCTTCCTCACATTCTTCTGAGTCCCCATGCTCCAGTCACTGTTTGGCTGTGGGTATCTCCATCAGCCTAAATCAGCTTCTGGGTGGAACCTCTCAAAGAACAACATCCTTCTGCGTGTAAGCATAACAGAGTATCATTATCAATGTCAGGGATTGGTGCTTGCTCATGGAATGGGTCTCAATTTGGACTGGTTATTGGTTGGCCATCCTCTCAGTTACTACTCCCCTCTGCATGCCTGTAGCCAAGATAAATTTTGGTTTGAAAAGTGTAAGGGAAAGTTGGTGTCTCTGTTGCTCTACTGGGGTTCCTCCCTGGCTAGATGTGGTAGTCTCTTCAGGTTCTATATTCCCAGTATAGTGATTAAAATCTATGGTCATTCTCCTTGATTCTTGAATGCCTCCCTTATCCCAGGTCTTGTCCTGGAGATGACACCCTTATCCTCACCACTGTTAGTTGCATATTTCTATTCATGTTTATGGCCATCCAGCCATTATCCTGTCCTTCCTCACATCTGGCCCTGAACTATTCCCCTTGCAATCTACCCCCCTTCCCACTTACCTCCCTCCATCTGCCTCTTATGACTATTTTGTTCCCCCTTCTAAGTGAGATTCGAGCTTCCTAGCTTGGCCTTCCTTCTTGTTTATCTTCCTTGGGTTTGTGGAATGCAACATGGTAGCTATATTTTATTTTATGGCTAATATCCACTTATAAGTGAGTACATACAATGCATGTCCTTTTGGGACTGGATTGCCTCACTTAGGATGATATTCTCAAGTTCTATCCATATGCTTGAAAAATTCATGATGTCTTTGTTCTGAATACCTGAATAGTATTTCATTGCATATTTGTACCACATTTTCTTTCTCCATTTTTTAGCTGAGAGACATCTATGTTGTTTCCAGTGTCTGGTTAGTACAAATAAAACTTCTTGGAACATAGCTGAATAAGTGTCTTTGTAGAATGTTGGAGCATTTATTGAATATATGACCAGGAATGATATAGTTGGGTCTTGAGGTAGAACTATTCCAAGTTTTCTGAGAAAATGCCAAACTGATTTCCAAAGTGATCATACAAGTCTGCACTCCCACCAGCAATGAAGAAGTGTTACTCTTGCTCCACATACTCACAACCATGTGCTGTCTCTTTTGTTTTTGTTCATAGCCATTTTGATGCCTGTAAAATGGAACCTTGGAATTGCTTTGACTGACATTTTCCTAAAAACTAAGAACCTTGAACATTTCTTTTGGTGCTCCTCAGCCATTCAAGATTCCTCAATTGAGAATTCTGTTTAGTTGTATACACCATTTTTAATTGGAATATTTCAGTTGTTGGCGTCTAACTTCTTGGGTTCTTTCTCAATTTAAGATATTAGTTCTCTGTCAGATATAGGATTGGTGAAAATCCTTTCCAAGTCTTTGGGCTATTTGTATATTGTCAGTGTCCTTTGCCTTACAAAGCTTTGCAATTTCATGAACTCTGATTTATCTATTGTTGAGCTTAGAACACAAGTCATTGGTGTTCTGTTCAGGAAATTGTCTCTTGTACCAATGTTTTCATGGTTATTTGCCACTTTTTCTTCTATGAGATTTATGGTATCTGGTTTTATGTTGAGGTCCTTGATCCACTTGGATTTTAGTTTTATGTAGGATGATGTGTATGGATCTACATTCATGATTCTACATGTGGACATTCAGTACTTAAGCACCATTTGTTTTAGATATTTCCTTTTTCTATTGAATGGTTTTGGCTTCTATATGAAAAGTCAAGGGTCCATAGGTGTGTGGGTTTATTTTTGGGCCTTCAGTTCAATTCTGTTGATGAACATGTCCGTTTATATGCCAATATCACACATTTTTAACATTATTGCTCTGTAGTACAACTTGAATTCAGGAATGTTTATTCTTCTCAAAGTTCGTTTAATACTCAGGATTGTTTTGGCTATCCTTGATTTTTGTGCTACCATGTGTAACTGAAACTTACTCTTTCAAGGTCTATAATAATTTAGGTTATGATTTTGATGGGGATTCCATTAAATCTCTAGATTGCTTTTGGTAAGATGGCCATTTTCACTATGTTAATCCTGTCAATCCATGAACACAAGATATTTTTCCATCTTCTGACATCTTCAATTTCTTTCTTCAGGACCTGAAACTCTTGCCATACATATCATTCTCTTGCTTGGATAGGGTTATACTGAGATATTTTATGTTGTTTGTGGCTATTATAAAAGCTGTTTTTCCCCTAATTTCATTCTCTACCCATTTATCATTTGTATACTGATTTCTTTGAGTTAATTTAGTATCCAACCAATTTGCAGAAGTTGATTATGAGCTGTAGTTGCTCTCTGGTAGAATTTTTGGGGATCACTTATGTATACCATGATATCATCCACAAATACTGATATGTTGACTTCTTTCTTTCCAATTTGTATCCCCTTAATCTCCTTTAGTTGTCTTAGTGCTCTGGCTAGAACTTCAAGTAGTATGTCTAGTAGATAGGGAAAGAGAAGCAGCCTTGACTTATGCCTGATTTATTGGAAATTCTTTAAGTTTCTCTCCATTTAGTTTAATGTTGGTTATTGGCTTGCTTTATATTGCTTTAATTATGTTTACATATGTACCCTGTATCCCTGATTTTTTTTAAATATTTTTAACATTAAAGAGTGTTGGATTTTATCAAATGCTTTTTCAGTGTCTAATGAGATAATCATGTGATTTTTATTCTTTCAGTTTGTTCATTCATATATTGAACCATCCATGCATCCTGGGATCAAGCTTTATCTTGATGGATGACATTTTGATAGGTTCCTGTATTCAGTTTGCAAGTATTTTATTAAGTATTTTTGCATCAGTTTTCATAAGAGAAATCAGTTTGAAATTATCTTTCTTTGTTGAGTCTTTGTGTGGTTTATGTATTAGGATGCCTGTGGACTCATAGAATGAGTTTGACAGTTCTGTTTATTTCTACTTTGTAGAATGATTTGAGTAGTATTGTTATTACTTATTCTATGGAAGTCTGATAAAATTCTGCAGTAAAATAATCTAGCCCTGGGCAATACTTTAGTGGAAACTTTTAATGACTGATTCCATTTCTTTAGGGGTTAGGGGGCTTTTAAAATAGTTGACATGATCTTGATTTATCTTTAGTAAGCAAAAATTGTTTAGAAAAATGTCAACTTTGTTAAGATTTTCTGATTTTGTAGACTACAACTTTGAAGCTATGATTCTTTTAATTTCCTCAGTGTCCGTTATCTCTCCTTTTTCATTACTGACTTTGTTTATTTACATTGTCTCTTGGTTAGTTTGGCTAAGGCTTTATCTATCTTTTTGATTTTCTCAAAGAACCAGATCTGGTTTCCTTGATTCTTTATATTGTTTTTCTTTGTTTCTAACTGATTAATTTCAGATCTGATTTTGATTATGTCCTTCCTTCTACTCCTCTTTGGTGTGTTTGCTTCTTTCTCTTTTTTTTTTCCCTAGAGTTTTCAGATATACTTTTAAATTGTTGACATGAGAACTTTCTAATTACTTTATGGAGATACTTAGTGCTATGGACTTTTCTCTTAGCATTTCTTTCATTGTTTACCACATATTTGAGTATGTTGTGCCTTCATTTTCATTGAATTCTATAAATTGTTTAATTACTTTATTTATCCATCCTCTGACCCAGTGATCATTGAGTAGAAAGTTTTTCAATTTCCATGAGTGTTTAGACATTCCAGTGTTTCTGTTGTTGTTGAAGTCCAGCTTTAATCTATGATGGTCTCATAAGATACAAGGCATTTTTTCTATGTTATTATATCTGTTGAGGCTTCTTTTATGAATGACTATATGGTTGATATTGGAAAAGGATCCATGAGGTACTGTGAAGAAGGTATATTCTTCTATGCTTAGGTGAAATAGTCTAGAGATGTCTATTTGGTCCATTTGATTCATAATGTCTATTAATTTTATTATTCCTATATCTAATTTTTGTATCTGGATGAACTGTCAGGTGATGAAAATGGACTGATGAAGTTTCCCATTATTAATGTGTGAAGTTCAATGTGATATTTAAGATTTATCAATGTTTCTTTTACAAATGTGAGTACCCTTGTATTTGGGATAAAGATGTTCAGAATTGAGATATCATCTTGGAAGGTTTTACTTTGATGAGTATGAAGTGCTTTTCCCTCTCTCTTTTGATTAAGTTTGGTTGAAAGTATATTTTCTTACTATTAGCATGGCTACTACAACTTTCTTCTTGGATCCATTTGATTGGAAAAACACTATTCCAGCCCTTTATTGCAAGGTAATGCCTATCTTATTGCTGAGGTCTGTTTCTTGTATACAACAGAATGATGAATCCTGTTTTCACATGCATTTTGTTAGCCTGTGCCTTTTTAATTGGGGAACTGAATCAATGGTGTTCTGAGATATTGATGACTTGTGATATATATTTTATGTTATTTTGATATTTGTGTTATTAGTGTGTGTGTGTGTGTACATGTGTTTGTGTGTATTTACCTTGGTTTTGCTGATACATAATTACCTATATTTTGGGTTTTCTTGGGTTGGAGTTTTTCTTCTAGTATTTTCTGTAGGACTGGATTTGTGAATAGATATTGTTTGAATTTGGATATATCTTGAAATATCTTGTTTTCTCTATCTGTAGTGAATGAGCGTTTTGATATATATAGTAGTCTATGTTGGCAGGTGTCATTTTTTAGATATTACAAGACATCTGTCAAGGTCATTCTAGCTTTTAATTCTCTTTTGAGAAATTGAGTGTAATCATGACCAATCTGCTGTCATATGCTACCTGACCATTTTCCATTGAGCCTGTTAATATTTTGTGTTTTTTTCTATATATTTTATGTATTGATTAATACATGCCAGGAGGACTTTCTTTACTTTTTTATTATTTTCTATATTCTTTGTTTATATTCCAAATGATTGTCCCTTTCCCAGTCGCCCCCTCCATAAGTCGCATAAGCACTCTTCCCATTCACCAGTCAAACCCCTCCCTCTTCTCTGTCCTGGCAATCCCCTACAATGCTGCACCGAGCCTTTCCAGGAACAGGGGTCACTCCTTCCTTCTCCGTGGGTATCATTTGATATTTCAATTGTATCTTGGGTATTCCAAGCTTCTAGACTAATATCCGCTTATCAGTGAGTACATACCATGTGTTCTTTTGAGACTGGGTTACCACATTTAAGATGATGTTTTCCAGTTGAACCATTTGCTTAAGAATTTCATCAATTCATTGTTAAGTGCTGAGTAATATTCCATTGTGTAAATATACCACATTTTCTGTATCCATTCCTCCATTAGGGTACATCTGGGTTCTTCCCAGCTTCTGGTCATTATAAATAAGGCTGCTATGAGTTTAATGGAGCATGAGTCCTTATTGCATGCTGGGGAATCCTCTGGGTATATGCCCAGGAGTGGTATAACAGAGTCCTCTGGAAGTGTCCTGCCCAGTTTTCCGAGGAACCACCAAACTGATTAGCAGAGTGGTTGTACCAACTTGCATTCCCACTAGCAGTGGAGGAGTGTTCCTCTTTCTCCACATCCTCACCAATACTTGCTGTCTCCTGAGTTTTTAATCTTAGCCATTGTGACTGGTGTAAGGTGAAAATTCAGGGTTGTTTTGATTTGCATTTCCCTAATGACTAATGATGTTGAACATTTCTTAAGGTGCTTTTCAGCCATTCGAAGTTCTTCAGGTGAAAATTCTTTGTTGAGCTCTGTACCCCATTTTTCATAGGGTTATTTGGTTCTCTGGAGTCTAACATTTTGAGTTCTTTATATATATTGGATATTAGCCCTCTGCTGGATGTAGGGTTGGTGAAGATCTTTTCCCAATTTGTTGGTTGCCATTTTGTCCTTTTGACAGTGCGCTTTGCCTTACAAAAACTTTGTAATTTTATGTGGTCCCATTTGTCAATGCTTGACCTTAGTGCATAGTTATTGGTGTTCTGTTCAGGAACCCTGTGCCCATGTCCTCAAGGGTCTTTCCCAGTTTCTTTTCTATTAGTTTCAGTGTGTCTGGTTTTATGTGGAGGTCCTTGATTCACTTGGAGTTGAGATTAGTACAAGGAGATAAGGATGGATCAATTCACATTCTTCTGCATGCTGACCTCCAATTAAACCAGCACCATTTGTTGAAAAGGCTATCATTTTCCACTGGATGGTTTTAACTCCTTTATCAAAAATCAAGTGACCGTAGGTATATTGGTTCATTTCTGGGTCTTCAATTCTATTTCATTGATCTACCTGCCTGTTACTGTACCAGTACCATGCAGTTTTTATCACTATTGCTCTCTAGTACTGCTTGAGGTCTGGAATACTGATTCCTCCAGAAGTTTTTTTTACTGCTGAGGATAGTTTTAGCTATCCTGGGTTTTTTGTTATTCCAGATGAATTTGAAAATTGCTTTTTCTTAGTCTATGGAGAATTGACTTGGGATTTTGATGGGGGTTTCATTGAATCTGTAGATTGCTTTTGGCAAGATGGCCATTTTTACTATATTAATCCTGCCAATCCAAGACCATGGAAGATTTTTCCATCTTCTGAGGTCTTCTTGGATTTCTTTCTTCAAAGACTTCAAGTTCCTGTCATACAGATCTTGCACTTGTTTGGTTAGAGTCACACAAGATAGTTTATATTGTTTGTGTCTATTGTGAATGGTGTCATTTCCCTAATTTCTTTCTAAGCCTCTTTATACTTTGAGTATAAGAAGGCTACTGATTTGCTTGAGTTAATTTTATATCCAGCGAGTTTGCTGGAGTTGTTTATCAGCTGTAGGAGTTCTCTGGTGGAGTTTTTTGTGTCACTTAAGGATACTATCCTATCACCTGCAAATAGTGATAATTTGACTTCTTCATAAACAGAACAACAATAGCTTATGCTCTAAGATCAAGAATTGACAAATGGGACATCATAGCATTACAAATTTATGTAAGGCAAATGACATTATTCATTGTCAAAAAGACAAAATGGCAGCCAACAAATTGGGAAAAGGTCTTTACCAACACTACATCTAACAGAGTGCTTATTTCCAAGGTATACAAAGAACTCAAGAAGGTAGACTCCAGAAAGCCTGGTTAGGGTTAGGGTTAGGGTTAGGTACAGAACTAAACAAAGAATTTTCACCTGATGAATATCAGATGGCTGAGAAACACCTAAAAAATGTTCAACATCCTTAGTCATCAGGGAAATGCAAATCAAAACAATCCTGAGATTTCACCTCACACCAGTCAGAATGGCTAAGATCAAAAACTCAGGAGAAAACAGGTGCTGACAAGGATGTGGAGAAAGAGGAACATTCCTCTACTGCTGGTGGGGTTACAAGCTGGTACAACCACTCTGGAAATCAGTCTGGCAGTTCCTCAGAAAACTGGGAATGATACTTCTGAAGGACCCCACTATACCACTCCTGGGCATATACCCAGAGGATTCTCCAGCTTTCAATAAGGGTACATGCTCCACTATGTTCATAGCAGCCATATTTATAATAGCCAGAAGCTGGAAAGAACCTAGATGTCCCTCAATGGACGAATGGATACAGAAAATGTGGTATATATACACAATGGAGTATTATTCAGCCATTAGAAACAATGAATTCGTGAAATTCTTAGACAAATCGATGGAACTGGAGAACATCATACTAAGTGAGGTAACCCAATCACAAAAGAACACACATGGTATGCACTCACTGATTAATGGATATTAGCCTAGAAGCTTTGAATACCCAAGACACAGTTATGCAATTGAAATATCAAATGATGCCCAAGAAGAAGGAAGGAGTGACCCCTGGTCCTGGAAAGGCTCAGTGCAGCAGTGTAGGGGAATAATAGGACAGGGAAGTGAGAAGTGGTTGTTGGGGTACAGGGGGATGGAAGAGGGCTTATGGGACTTTTTGGGAGGGGGGATCGAGGAAATGGGAAATCATTTGAAATGTAAATTAGGAATATATCTAATAATAAAAATGAAAAGAAAAGAAAAAGCTAATTTTTTTAGATTTTTTTATTTTCGAACTTGTGATTAATTTCATATTTGGAATCAATCTTTTATCTCAAAGAAAGGAGATTTGGTTTATAAAACACTTTTTGAGAGGAAAAGAGCATATATATTTTATATCTTCTAATAATATTTTAACACTATTATATCATGTTTAACCCTGATTGCATATTAAATATGCCATATATATATATATATGTATATATATATATATGTGTATATATATATATATATATTTCCATATTATATTTCTGTAATCTATAATATATTTGGTATAATATAATCTGTCAGATTTTCTTTCTAATTCCTAGGCCTGCTCTAAGTCACATGATAATTGAAAATTCTTAAATATGTCACTCTATTTGTCAAAATTATGTTTTGATTGGGACAACTATCAGTCCCATCTTTGAAGTTATGAACTGAGACTCAGGACAGTTCTGTAAAATTTGTAGGGAATTCATATGACATGTGCAGTTATGCACGGTTAACTCTTTTGATTTTGGAACCATGCTATAGACTTGTGTTTTCCTTTGTTCCTTTATTGCTAGACATGGTAACAAGTCCTAAAATGAACACTACCAGTGAATTAAATGTATTTGGGTAGTCTTTTTAAATAAAGGCTATAATATCAGTTAATATAGGTCACGATTCTGTCACAGTTTTAACACTGACTTTGAAAATGACATTTTAGGGGCTAGTTTCCTCACGGTCAAATATGTGTATGGACATTTATTTCATGTAAATATTTTAAATCATAAATTATATAAGAGAATTGCACTGATGGAATTCTTTGACAGACTATAGCTAAAGGTGACTTCTAATATTGTTGTGCTTTCCTTTTTGAATAAAAAGAAAAAGAAGGAATAAATCAGGTTTGTCTTCATTTATTAACCCATGTAATATATACTATGAGAGTATTCAAGTATTTCTTTTTTTGAGATTATCTACATGATTTTCCCTTTCCCTTTCTTCACTCTAAACCTTCCTACATAGCTTCTTAGATTTCAAATTCATTGCCTCATCTTTATTAATACTATTCACATGCATACATGTATATGCATATATGGATGTGGCATACATATACCTAAAAGTTACCTACTCAGTCTGAATAATGTTACTAGTATGTATGTTTTCAGGGCTGACCATTACAGTTGATATACTCTTCCCTGGAGAAGACTATCTCTTCCACTCTCATCAATGGTTAATTGCTTGTAGTTCTTTGTGTATGGCTGAGGTCTCTTGGTTTTTCCTTTGTCAACTTTAATATGACTATGGGTATTGTCCTTGTGCTCATATGTATGGAGTCATGTTGGTGAGACTTTATAGATGTAGATCCTGACATTCCTAGGAAACACTGTTTCACAGCAAACTTCCTGATCCTCTGTCACAAACTTTCTGTTCATGTCTTTTGCAATATTCTCCAAGCCTTACATAGAGTAATGTTTTTTAGATTTACCCATTGGAATTAGACTCTATAACTCAGAATTTTAAATGGTTATGATTTTCTTCTGTGATCTTCATCTTCTGAAATGATAATTTCCCTTGATGGGGAATCAGGACATTTACCTGTCAGTATAAGAATATATCTTTATAGATTATTCTGTGGTTTTATATAGTTTTAATATTTTGTGGTGTTAGAGTTTATTCCAGTAATCATTATCTCACAAGCACTCAATAGTTTGCTAGGTTTTCATTACTAGACACAATTTCCCTTTTATCTAGTAGGACTTAGTTCTAGTTGGAGAGCTGTTTGGTAACTGCTAAGGTAAGCATATCACTATTGCACCCTTATGGTTATTGTGTCATAGTTATCATGGATAACATGGCAATTGGGTGTTTATTTCCTTTGAAAGTTTGCATGGTACCTTCAACAAGAAGGAGATGTTAACAGAGGACCAAACCAGCAAATGTCCTTTACATCACTACAGAACAGTCCTTTAACCTCTATAGTGAAATAGCTAGAATTGGCCAATTATGTGTCCATCTCCCAAGCCATGTAGTCCAACACAAGATATTTGATATATACTGACAAAATTTAAAACATTTGAAGTTCCATTTTTTCCTGGTACTTAGGGTTTGTTAAAGTAAGAACACAAGAAATAATTTTTGACATATTGAAAATCAGCTTATGGAGAACAGAATTCAACAAAATAGAAAGGATAGACTGAGTAGTTTGGAGAAAAATAGTAAGAAAATCTTAAATATTTGTGTTTAAGATGGATCTGAGATCTGAAAACTAGTATATGTGAGAATATATACCTGGGAATAAAGAAAAATCTTAAAACAGCAATTGGAAAAATGTCTGTAATGCAAATTTAAATAGGATTTTATAAATATGTGTGAGGTTGGTCAGTTCCCTTAAGTATTCTGAAAATGCCTGAAAAAACTGGGGTATGAAAAAATTCCTTTGAATATAAAACATTGATACTATGGACTTAATATTGTTTTATAATTTCTCAAAGTTCCAGATTTGATCATTTTCTTTATTTCCTTCCTATTTTGTGTTTCTCACAACCCTTCCACCAGATTATGTATAAAATATGTGTTGAGGGAGAAGTCAACATAAATTATTAGAGACAGAGAAAACTAACGATCCTAATATCACATTTTTATTTAGCAATCTAACTGTGGGAACCTTATGAACAAAAATCAGAAAGTTTAATCTGAGAATACATGATTTAAATGGAATGCTGAGGCAAGCATAGATGAAAATACTATGCTATTGACTTTAACAATGAAAGGAGGTATGAGCCAATATGTCAACAATCTATAGATGTTGGAAAGGAAAATTAAACAGTATCCCTTCTTAAACTTCAAGGAAGAATGATAGCTTGACATACTACTTGAATATACAGAAATTTGAGGGGGGTTCTATTTCTTATCCATAGAACCTTAGGATAGTAGGTTTAAATTGCTAAAGCCAGAAAGATTGTAATAATATATTGCAATAGTAATACAAGGAACTGACAATGGTGGTATTTGTTGCTGTTGAATATGGTTATAAAATATTTAAAAACATTCAGATTACACAGTGTTCTTTTTCCTAGAAGGCTGGAAATTTGGAGATATGTGACAGATACTGTATGAATATAATTTCCAAACTCTGAAGGATCATCAGAAGTTTGAGGCTTGTCTGATCTAAATAGAAAGTTCTGGGCCTTCTATGCTTCACAATAAGACTCTACATCTAAGCAGCAATAAAAGAAATCAATTTTGAAAGCAAGAGTTTTAAAGTATTCACAAAACAAATGTTCATATAAGTCTCCTTTCCTTTTCTGAAGGTAAGAATAGCCATCCACTTATAGATAGCACTTTATACTGCAGAAATGCTTCAGCTCAGCCTCTTACATTTATATTCTCTTGAGAGGCAAGAAACCAAATTGTTTAAGTAATGGATCGATGCATTTGGTCTATGTAAACCTCTTTCCATTTCCCTCTAACTGGCCAAGAAAAGTAGTCTCATTTCCATAGTGCCAATTCTTTCCAGGCAGATGAAGTTATTGCAGCTCTACTTTAGAGAAAGGGCAGCTTGAGAGATATGCTCTGTGAAGTTCAAGATCCTCTGAGCAGAGTTTATAATAAATCTAGGAAGCCATCAGACTTTAAGGACTCTAAGGAGCAACATGTCAACAAATTTGATTCAGTACAGGAGAAAAACCCTTGCATGGCTTACTGCTGAGTGGGCACTCTAGCTAAAGTTACATTCTTCTCTAAAAAGCTTTTGCATTATATATTAAAGTGTTTAGCCCACTAGAAATGCTGCCAGAGGCCTTCATATCTGGTGACCTCTAAAAATGGCAATGAGAGTAATGAATGTTACATCCACTTGTTAATAATAATGTATCTTCTTTGCTAATAAATACTGAATTTTATAACATGACCCCAAAGATTTGTATGTTAATAAACTCAATGTTTATCTTTTCGTGACTGGTTCATTAGAAGATAAATTGTACTAAATGTTTACAAGCAAAAGCTGAGGGTTATGGTATTTTGTTCGGTTGCCTGGAAGCAACATTAAGTGCACATGGAAAGTAATCTGCAATAATTGAAATTAACATGTTAGTGTTCATCTCTGAATTAAAACCCTTTAGTGATTTCATGGCCTTCAGGATACTGTCTAAATGTCTTAGCAATACATACAGATCTCTCCTGGATCTAATTACTGTTTAGTGTTGAAGACACAGAAGGAAGCACAAATGTAGGTGAAAGGGACTGCTAGATGTCTCTTTTTTTCTAACCTCAAAGAAAGGTAAGTCTGTTTGCTTGTTTCTTCCTTGATATATCTAACAAACTGACATTTAATACTTTCATGTTCCTAGGGTTTATTTCTGCAACCTGGTGTTTTCTTTTTTAGCAATCTAGATATTTATATCATTTTCTTAGGAAAATCATTCTGTAATGTGATATTTTGATAAATTACTGATGGATTCAGTATTAAGGGCATGCTTCAGACAATGCACAGTTTAGATACTGAGGGTACAGATCACATAATGAGAAAGAACTTCCAAATCCAAATCTTCCTTCCCACTGAATAGTGCATTTTTACTCACAACATAGTGTCTTTTATCAGCAACTGATCTTCAACATTCCAATTTATTTGTATTTTGGTTTGTTATTATTGCTGTTTTCTAATTCAGTCTAAAAATATAACAAATCAATTTATTCAGATACATTCCATAAATATCAATAATTTTATTACCATTCATAGGCAGCTGCTTAACTACAACCCTCAACTTTGACTCTCAAAGCTGGATAAACAACATCATGCAATTACATAATGACCTTAATGGAATTGTCAGGATAATGTAGGGATCTGAGAAATGTTTATAAGATTGCTCATAAGGAAATAGTCCTTCTGTTTCCACATAAGCAATTGTACTGATGAAAATAGGTCTTCTGTTTCCAGAAAAACTATGAAAACACTGGGAGCATTTAGAATTAAATGTTTTCATAAACAGGGAATTTTATCATAAAATGACATTATAGTATCTATGCAAAACTATATTTTCGTCCTCCATATTTTTATTTTTATATTTATGACCATATTTAAAACTCAACAGCTATCAAGTACAGATTTTATTATTTTAATTTTGACTTTGTATAAATTTTATAAAACAACTAAAAATGAAAACATGTATTGTAGGAGATAGTTTGGTGGATAAGAACACTTGCTATGCAAGCATTAGGACCTGTGTTCAAATCTCCAGTCTACATGTGGAGGAAAATTGTACATGACTGCAGGAACATGTCAGTCCAGTGCTGGGGTAAAACAATCACAAAAACATGAGGACGTCTGGGGATTTCTGACCACCCTGTCTATACACCCCACCTCCAAAAAAGGTAACCTAAAAGTTAAGTGGAAGGTTATATTTCAAAGGAATAGGTGAAAAGTGTAACACTCCAAATGCTGTGTTCTGTCCTCTGTGTGCATTGGTACACATCTCTGACATGCACTTACATAATTCTGTCACATCCTGACTATGACATGGAACATGTATCTTAGCATTAGAGTGGCTCAGTTTTCTCATCCACAAAGTAGCATTTCATTAATATGTTTTACTCTGTCTTGTTTCTTGATTTGAGACAAGATACAACCTGGGCTATACTTGAACTTATGATCTGCACCTGACCCAGAGCTGTATCAAAGAGTTTTCTTTTTTCAACTAAATAATAACAGTATTTGGTTCAATGCCTGTCCCATTAAATTTTAAAATTTTAATTTATAGTATTAGTTGTAAATTTCATTTTTTTCAAAGAAGTTGTCAAAGAAGCTTTTCTATGAAATTTAAATATAGGATACTTTTTATAAGAAAATTAATAATTTCACTAGTCATTTAGACCCTATAGTTAGTAACATCCAGATAAATAAGGAAAGTGTCTGAGCAATAAATAACTCACTATTCACCTACTCAACTCTTCACTTAGATAACTATAAATCTAGTCCACTTAGATTGCTTCACACTCTCAGTATGCTTCCACATTTTAGTACATGTATATTAGTTTATTCTAGAGAAACTGGTTAACCTCAATGATTCTAAATCAGCTTCATGAGTTAGTCTGGTTAAGTAGACAGCTGAATTACAGACAGTGAGAAATATGTTTTGGAATTTCTAGAAATAGAAAACACACAGTGATAAAAAGAAAGTATGTTTTTCTTCTCACACACATTTTCTCTCATTCCCTATAGACTTGATTTAGAAACAAGGACTAAAATTGTCCCACTTAGAAAATAGTTTCTGTCTTAGTGGGCACCTATACTTGGACAGATTACATCTTTAAGATTAGAAAGGAGCTCATATATCAAATGATATAAGCAACCACTTTTACATATTCTATCACACAATGTTATCATAAAACAGAGTTGCTATACCTAATTATTAGTGACTATTACAGAGATGTTAGTAAAGTACTAAGTTTTTAAAAATCAAACTTCATTTTTGTTTATTTTATTTTATTGCCACTATGAAAAAGAAATAGCCAACATTAGGAAGCACAAAAAAACAGCTTTGATATTTGCAACTGACATCAGTGTTCATATTTGCATGACAAGGGACAGACAATAAAAAGGATTAATTTACAATAATATGAGGTAACTCTTTAAGAAGAGTGTATTTTGATTTTGGAATTGCTTTAAAGTTTTAATAAAAAGGTTGAATGGAGTGCAACAATTTTCACAAATTATGATGAAATATGGAAGAAAACTTCAAGTCCATGATTAACATGTTCCCTTTCTTAAAACTTCATATCTTTTCAATTGCTAACCCATATAGTTATTTGGAAAGACTTGATTTAATATTTCTTTCACCTATTAAACTGTTCATTGCAGTAGGTTCTCATAAAATTTCTCTTCTTCTTTATAATGAGTATTCATGTTGGCATCTATCTTCATCAAATCTATGGAAGTGAAATCCAAGCCAAGGAAATATATCCTGTTCCTTCCAAATTATGTGGATTTTTTGTCCACTTTGGCAGTGTAACAGAAAAATTTCTTTATGCAGCTATCATATATTAAATACACATTGTTTGTTTGCCTTATGTGTTCCATTCTGTGGAAAATATTTTCCAGGTTTGTCTTTGTTTTTGTCTAAATCCAGGTAGTTGTAAAATATATAAGAAATGGAATTTAAATACTTCAGTAGAAACAGATAAATGTAGATGTTTGAGAAATCATTGATTCCTGATTTTTAAAAAATGCTTGCATAATTGACCTCCACATATATTAGGCATTTATTTTACTTTTGAATAATGATATTGAATGACACCTATACTGAACTATCATATGAAAAAATATATTTATATAAAATATCTAATGGAAAACAAATGACCAAGTATTGTTTTATCATCAAAATACATTCTATTAAATGTGGACTATTGTCCTTAGCTATAGATTGAGGAAAGGGAAATTAATTTACATGAACCTTAGTTTATATCATGCTAATAATTTTATCTTCAGCTCCTCTAAAAGTTGTTATGTTATCCTGTAACATAGATTTCTACTGCCTGATAATATTCTATAACTAACGAAAAATGAAGAATATACTTGATTCATATATTAGTAAACACAGAACACAATGAATGTCAGTCAGTGTTTTAGGACCATCATATATATGTATGATAAATCTTGGCTTTGTGTTTTTGTAACATATACCAACCTAATTTCAGATAGAGTATTTTGAACTAACAAGAGAACTGAAATCAAATAACTCACTACCATTTGGGTGAAAGTATTCCAGCATTTGACTTAGTATTGGCCTTGTCATCCCTAAATATGTGTTCTGAAATTAGTCCAATACTTTTTTCAGAAAATGCAAAAATTATATTTTTACTATTTTCTTTTTCATTATACATATATGTATACACACACACACACACACACACATATAACCATGAGGCGATACATATTTACACATATGTACACACACATAGAGGCAATACATATTTACACATATGTACACATACACACATGTGTAAATATGTATTGCCTCATGGTTTCAGTCAGATAAAGAAATATTTCTATTGGCACCAGTTTTTTTTTAAATATTATGCTGATTTGTTTTCCTTTATATTTTTATCTACATACATACAAAACGCTACCTCCTGTCCCTCCCCATATCCCTACCTCTTCACCTCTGAAAGGGTGGGGCCCTCTGATTATCCCTCCTTCCTGGCTCATCAAGTCTCCAGGAGGCTAGGCACATCTTCCACTGAGGCCAGACAAATCAGCCCAGCTGTGGAAAGGATTCCACAGACAGGCAACAGATTTAGAGATAGCTCCAGTTCCAGTTGTTCATGACCCACAAGAAAAGTTAGCAGCACATACTCTACATTTATGTGGGAGACCTAGATCTAGCCCATGTATGCTCTGAAGTTCAGCGTCTGAGATCCCCCAAGGGTCCAGGTTAGATGACACTGTTAATCTTCCTGTGGAGTTCCTTTCCCCTCCAAGGCCTGCAATCCTTCCTGTTATTGTTCATTAAGAGTCACCAAGCTTCTGATATTTGGCTGGGGGTATATGCATCTGTTTCAGTATAGAGACTCCTTGAGGTAAAGCATAACAGAAAATCATTAATAGCTGATTTGTTTTCTAATGACAGAACAGGGATAGATTTGAGTAAGACGGGAGAAACAGGTAGGAGGAAAGAGAAACAACCATAATCAAAATAAATTACATGCCTTCAGTGCATGCTCACCTGCATCCAAGCCTCCAGAGACAGCTCCACTGTGCTGCCCTGTGAAGTCACAGGCCCCACTCTCCAAAGTGCTGCAATCTGTAAGGCTATGCCAGCTTTCCCAGTCTTGCATCTTAGGGGTTGGCTCACTCATGTCTTTGCCATGGGGGCCAGTTCCACTGTGTCACCTAGGCGATATGCAGTGCTCAGCATTCCTGAGTGCTACTACAACCAGTGAGGGGCCAACTCTCCTGACTACTTCTTGTGGTATTGAGGGGATGGGGGAGAAAATCAGCTGTGAAGACAAGCTCCCTCGCAGTAGAAGAGTGGCTGGGCTAGCTATCCTGCACTTTAGCCCTCCTGGAGAATGATCTGTGCCTCTTGCACCAGAGCCACTTCTGCTATGCTGCTAAGATAAGGTCCATTGCCCAATATGCCAAGTGAAGATGTGTGGATAGAGGGATATTATGTGAGACATATGATATACTAAAACATCCCAAGATGGATTTTTTCTATGTGTTGTTATTTTTATTTGTGTGTGCTTTGTTATTTTGTGGGTTACAAGGGCAAAGAGCAAATATGAGAGGATCATGGGGAAATAAGCAGGACTGCTATGAATTATATGAGACTCAAAGAATTGATAAAGTATAAATATATTAAATAAAATCTATTACATATATATTTTATCCATGTCAAATCTAAATCTTAATTAACTTTGGCTTAATCAATTAAAAATAATTAAAAATTGAATGCAGCTCAATTAAAGTTTATTTCAGATTTCATATAGTACACATTTATGCCAGTAAGAAAATTATTAGAAATATCAAATTGTTTTCAAACTTTTTGAGATACCACATTGTTATAAATCACTAAAATAACCACAGTGTGCCATTGAAGTTCTACTTTATATTATTACTTCATGCCCAAATATTATTGTTTTGAAAAACATGTATTTCTTTCAAGTTATTATCATTTTGAAGATGTCCTGAACCCTAAACAAACTGTACATGTTTAGCATACTGGAATGTCTTGTACTCATTTTTTTCTTTTTTTTAAATTTTATTCGATATATTTTTTATTTACATTTCAAATGATTTCCCCTTTTCTGGTTCCCCACTTCCCAAAAGTCACATAAGCCCCCTTCCCTCCCTCTGTTCTCCCACCCATCCCTTCCCACTTCCCTGTTCTGGTTTTGTCTTATACTGCTACACTGGGTCTTTCCAGAACTAGGGTCCACTCCTCCGTTCTTCTTGTACCTCATTTGAAGTGTGGATTATGTTTTGCATATTCCAGTTTTCCAAGCTAATATCCACTTATTAGTGAGTGCATACCATGATTGATCTTTTGAGACTGGGTTACCTCACTTAGTATGATGTTCTCCAGCTCCATCCATTTGCCTAAGAATTTCATGAATTCATTGTTTCTAATGGCTGAATAGTACTCCATTGTGTAGATATACCACATTGTTTGCATCCATTCTTCTGTTGAGGGATACCTGGGTTCTTTCCAGCATCTGGCAATTATAAATAGGGCTGCTATGAACATAGTGGAACATGTATCCTTATTACATGCTGGGGAATCATCTGGGTATATGCCCAAGAGTGATATAGCAGGATCTTTCGGAAGTGACATGCCCAGTTTTCGGAGGAACCGCCAGACTGATTTCCAGAGTGGTTGTACCAATTTGCAACCCCACAAGCAGTGGAGGAGTGTTCCTCTTTCTCCACATCCTTGCCAACACCTGCTGTCTCCTGAATTTTTAATCTTAGCCATTCAGACTGGTGTAAGGTGAAATCTCAGGGTTGTTTTGATTTGCATTTCCCTGATGACTAGTGAAGTTGAGCATTTTTTAAGATGTTTCTCCGCCATCAGAAATTTTTTGATCATTCATTAATATAATGGATAAGTTATCCTCAAGTTATTTTCTCCTGTTTCAGTTTAGAAAATATTAGAAACCTCAAGCTTGTTAAACCTCAGAGTGGAGATGGTTGAATTCTCAATGCTATAAATTATTTATTTCTAAACAAACTGATAGACTATAAAATTGTAGTCTGTACAATAAAATGGAAAAAGCAACATCCTAGGGGAATTTCTACATTTCCCAAGTGTTTCATATGATTTTTCATAGAGCTTTCCCAATATAGATGGCAACTTTTCTCTTCAGAAGACCTTGAAAGAGTTGGGAAATAATTCTACAGAAGAGGTAGTTGAAGTTTTTATTTTAGTTTATCCTTATCTGAATACAGCGAGAAAATTAAAAAACATATTTTCAAAATGTTTTCTTTGAGTAAACATAAGCAAACATAACTTAAATTTCCCAGTAACATGCTTTTGCCTTAGAATTTTCTCTTGCTTATTAAATAATCAAAATTTGCCTATTTTTGCTTCATCTAATAGACTCTGACTAATGGCTGAATGGAAATGTTAATACAATTTCCTTACTATATTGCTGTTCTCAATGCTATTGACTGCAGTTATTTTTACATTCATATTTGTGTCAGCATATACACAATGATCAAAATAGTGGTTCTCAACCTAAGGATCACTGCCCTTATAGCAAACCTCTGTTCCCAAAAGTATTCACCTTATAATTCATAACAGAAGAAAAAATACAGTAGAGAGGAAAATAATTTTATTATTGGGGTCACCACAATATGAGGATCTGTATTAAAGGGTCACAAGATTAGAAAGTTTCTAAACCAGTGGTCAAAGGTTGTTTAAAAACCATTTCTAGTGACATACATGGATAAATAAGTAGCAAAATACAGATTTTGTAATTTTAGTTAGAATTACTCTCATAGGCTCATATATGACTGCTCAGTGACCAGATACTAGTACTCCCTGAAAGGATTAGAAGGATTAGTCGGTATGAGTTTATTGGGGAAGTACAACACTTGACAAGAGCTTTGAAATATCTAAATCCCATGCCAGGTCTTTATCTTTCTATGTCAGCTACGTCTTTAGACCATGATCATGATGGTGTCGATAAGTAGATTCTACTTTCTTTGTAGTTACATATAACTGTAATGTATATATTCTCATACATTGTAGCTTGGTATAATCTCATGCATTGTACATGGTAAAAAACACAATTATCTATGAATTCATAAAATATATGAAAGTGTATACTCGTAAGCACATATACAAAGCTGGTATTATACAATATAATATTATGTATACTAGTTTAATGTTTAAGTGAAAATAGGGTAATGTAGTGTGATGGAAATGGTTCAGTCATCAAAGTCATCAGTATAAAAGATCCTTATTTCAAAACTTCTGTAACCACATAAGAAGCTGGATGCACCAGTGTTCTAGTTTACTTTCTGTTGTAGTTAGTAAACATGGAATAAGGCAACTTAGAGAAGAAAGGGTTTATTTCAATGCACAGTTCCCAGGTTAAACTTCATCCATGAAGAAAATCAATACAGGAACTGAAGGCAGAAATTGAAGGCAGAGATTAAATCAGCAACTATGGAATACTCCTTTTTGGCTTGCTTTCTTATACTTCACAGGAAAACCTATCCAGGATTGCCCTGCTCAAAGAAAAATGTTTCCTTCCATGTTAAGTACTAATCAAGAAAATATCCCATACACAAGCCCACAAGCTAAGCTGATAGTGGCAATTTCCACACGGAGGTTCCCTCTTTACAAATAATCTATTTTATCTCAAGTTTACAAAAATTAGCCAGCACAAGGATTATTTAACCTTACACGTTATAGCTCATCAAGAAGAAAGGCAGACAGGAGCTTAAGGCTGTAATTGAAACAGAGATTATGGAGGAACATTGGTTTGTTTCCAGGGACACATTTAATTATCTTTATGTCTTTTGTTTAAACATATTAATTTGTGTTTGTTTTATTTTGATTTGAGAATTTAGGACTTGAGCCCTTTTGGAATCAAAGTGTTTTTGAGGGATAGAAGTATATCACCCCTAGAAAATTTGGAGAACACACACAAGAAATAGATTGTATTTCTAGCACAGAAAAAAATCATGGAGGGGATTATAATAACAAATTCTTCTTTAAAGGCTACATAAATGTGTAGAGTTAAACTAGGAAGAATAGTAGAAAAACAAAAGCATTAAAAATGAATTATTTCCCTATTTTTTAAATTTGTTTGTACATGGCAGCCATTGTTGTTCTATTGAGTGATATTCCTTCAACTCAATCTATAATCCATGTAATTTGTTCACATTGAATCAATGAAGTTTGATGCTTACATGATAGACTCACTTCAATAAATTCAAATAATTGGGAGTTGAGGAGTTGTGATTTTAATGTCTGTTCTTACTATAATTCTTGCTATATTTTACTTTAATTTTTAACAGCTAAAGTTGCATATTTATTTAAATTTTATTATACATGTTTAATGATTATAGATGCATATAGAGAGTAAAACCATTATTAAATATTGTTAGGAATAATGTTTTATTAAATAAAACATATTAAATATTTAAGTAATACTTAAATAATTATTTGTGTGGATGTGAAATAAGAATACATGAAATCTATTGTCTTATCTAAAGACCAACATTCAACAAAATATTTTTATCTACAGGTGTTTATCCTGTACCATAAATCTCTACTTATTCCTCTATTGTAAGTTCTATGGCTGACACCTTGCTCTGTATCTCTCAACTTTCTCCATATCTCTTTCAATGGTAAGTAAATAATACTAGTAATTTTATTCTGTTGGTAGGTGTGCCTTTTTGTCAATATATAAGAGAAAAATTGCAGTTTGCTTCCTTTGAATTCTTGCTTATTCCACTTAATACAAAAAAAAAAAAAGAGAGCACTAAATAAATTGACAAGGCAATCTACAGGATATATCTAAAAGTGCTTAGTATACAGGATATATAAAGAACTTCATATTACTCAACAGTAAAAATGTAAAGTAAAGCCTAAATAACACAACTGAAAACATAGGTAATGAACCTGAAAATATCCTATTTTCAAAAGGATATAAATAAGTACCCAATGGATATGGTAAAATATGTTGAATAGACTAATCCACAAGAAAATTCAAGTCAAACCTCACATCTGTTACTAGGACTATTATTAAAATGAAAAACTGAAATGTCCCTGAATATATGAAGAAAATAAAAGATTTTCACACTGGTTTGGAAATATAAACCATCATCAACCCTATGGAAAATAACAGATAAAGAAATTCTTCATTCCCTATAAAATGAATAGATATACAAATATTATGTATTATTTTGTGCCAAGTTGGTAATCACCTGTAGTAAATTACATTGAAGAATTGATTGCTGTTAAGCAACTGACAGATTCAAATGTATATTTTCATATTTATTTCTGACTTGAGAGCGTACTGATACTACTACATTCCTGGTCAGAAGTTTATGTAGATTTTCATTTCTTTTTAAATCTTCACATATCACTAGTTGTCAAAGTATTACTTCAGACTAAGTAACATACTTATATTCTTATAAAATATAGCTTTTCCACTTGAAATCTAAAGTCTTTTAGTTTATTATTGGTTTTGATAAAATCAAGAAGTAGTAAGAGGTTGGTTTCAAATGCTGGTGCTATTTATTTCTAATTGAGGGATATTCTGAGTTCAAAGATGACAGCTAATTTTAATTGGAACAAGAATTGCTCACAGTGATGAATTCCACCATTCATTTACAGTAACAGGGAAAGAAAAAGAAAGTAATTTTTCTTTAAAGAGAAAAATCGATAGACTGAAGGAATGATCAATTACTGAACACAAAACTCGCAAGAAAACTGATCAATAGTTTTAGTTCCCTTATCAGTTTAAAGCTCTTCTTCCTGTACTGGGCTAACAGGTTCTTTAGGAAAAAAAAAACAAAAAACAAAAAACAAAAAACCTCAGTATCTTTCCATTGTGCTTGGGCCTATATATGACTATGAAAATAGATGTGTTCTTATCTTCACATTGCTGAATTGTATATTGTATATTATTTTACATCTGTAGTTAATCGATTCATTCTTCTAAACAAGACTTATATTTGTGTACACGTGCATGGAGAGTCCAGAGATCATAACATAGTGCAGTTCCTCAGAAGGTGTCAATCTTTTTTTTCTTTTCAGATAAATTTTCTTGTTGGCTTATAGCAGACCCTTTAGCTAAACTGTCTGTCAAGTCAGCCCCATTAATCCTTCTCTTTCTGAAACTTCTATGCCAAAATTATACACACACCACCATCCTTGACTTATGCTTGCTCAGCAAGTCCTTTGCCAAATGAGCTATTAACTCAGTATCAAGAAATATATCTTGCATGTATATTAAGATTTAAACATCAAGCTGATAGAATATAAACACAAATAAGCATAAACCTTGGACATTCACTGGCATTTGGTAATTGCATGGTCCACATATATCAATTCAGACCAGGTCTTAGTAAATGCATGGACCCAGACATGGCCCTCTGTGGCAACATTGACCAGTCCATCAACATGGTCTTGGGTGACAGTGCAGGCCACTCCGAATAGTGTAGCTCACAGGAATATCATACTCCATAAACATAAGTATGGCTTCAAGCTGCAACATAGACTATAAATATTTGTGTGGCCTTTGGTAGTAACACAGGATATGAACACATACCCAGTTGTAAAGGATTACAGAACAATACATGTCCCTCTACAGCATCATGCATCTGGAGATCTCCATGGATCCAGGCAGCAGTGCAGGCCACCTGCATCAATGTGACCCCTGCTGGCAGCTCAGCCCATGAACAACAGCATGGCCTCCGATTACAGCATAGACTCTGGACATTCACATGACCTCAGGTCGAATGGACCACAGATATCAACACAGAAGCAGATTCAGTAGGACTAAAGATCCACACATGGCCCTCAGTGGCAGCACAAGACGGGATATCACCATGGAATCAGATAGCAACACAGGCCACACATATTTTGATGTGGCTACCACCAACAGCATTTTCAGCAGACATCTACATGGCTTCTATGGCAAAGAATTTTTACCCGATGTATGCCACCAAGTGAAACATCCACTGCTCTCCTCTCTTTGGTGAGTCCACTTAGATTTATTTCAAGTATGTACATATTTTTAAAACTTTTTTGTTATTTATGGCATTTGTGGGGGGTGGTAGCAACAAAGGTGAGATTTTCTTTTAGTGTATTATAACAATTGTTTCATAAAGAGGATATTTCTTGTTCATGTTACATTAACATTGAAAACTTGGTTAAAGTTAGTTTTTATGGGTATCTTCACTGTAAAGATACAATGATATTTGGATTAAAAATGGTTTGAGTTGGTCTAGAGAGATGGCTCAGTGATTATGAGCACTTAATGCTCTTCTATGGTTCAATAGCCAGCAACCACATGGTAGCTAAAATTCATCTGTAATGGGGTTTTTTGCCCTCTTCTTGTGTGTCTGAAGAGAGCAATGGTGGTGTACTAATACGTATAAAATAAATAAATAAATCCATAAAAATGGTTTAGGTTAATACTGTGAGAATATTTGCCTAAGCTGTGCTTACTAAGTGACTTTAGCACTATGTGTATATCTGCGTAAGAGAAACAATATTTTTTCTTTTCATTCTCAATAGTTATTAGAGAATTATTAGAAAAATTTCTATATTGAAACAGATTATTCTATGTGGGGATAGTTTGGATAATTTATTATCTTTTAAGGTCATAACTATTTTTGCCAATTATCAGTATTGGATCTGAATGACTATAAATACATATTCAAGTGTTGTGAAAATTGATTAAGAAAGGTTTCAATGAATTCTTAGAATCAAATTATTTTTGAGTGTGTAATGAGTATTATTCAATTTTACTTGTAAACATAGCCATCCAGAATATGAAACCAACTTCTTTTAGTTGGATTTAGGAACTAAGTCTAATATCATACTGCATGCAAAGGAAGAAGCATTGACAGAAATTTTTCTAATTCTGGTATAACACTGATAGTATGCTATGTTGATTAGGTGAGACAGCTTATATATAGATATTCAATCTATTTTTAATCAGTGATACCCAGGAGTCAGTCCTTGTGGCTTAATATTAAATGGCATTATCCTCTTTATGTTTATGATCTCAGCTTCCCAGCTGCATCAGAAGGCCCGACTTGGGTCTGTAGTGCAAATGCAAATGATCTGTATTGACACCAGAAACCATGTGGAAGCCCATGACCCAGGCAACTGTGTTCCATAAGGAGCACATATGTTACTTTTTCAGTGATATCAATGACTAAAAATTCAAAGTTTAGAAAAAAATGATAGAGGACATTTGAGACAAGCCTTACTACTTTCACCTCAAGCTGCACCCTGCATCCCCTACAAAAAGAGTAACAGCCTAGAGTGAAAGCCATGGGAGACCTCTCTTTAAAACTGTGATAGGATGTTGGGGTATCATGGTCCACAGTAGATGAGTTCCAGCAGTGATGTGGGAGAGAAAGAATTCAGCTCCATTTAAGGAGTAGGCCACTAAGAGTTTGAACATGCCCCATTGAATACATTAATAACTCAAATTGAACTTCTTTGCTGGGAGGCAGAAATAACAAGGAAAGGAAGACAGGGAAGGACTAGGGAGTCGATGTGATAGGGTTATAATGTGAAGTCCTCAAAGAATCAATAAAAATAAATGTTGGGAAAATTTCTATTTTAGCTATGAGAATAACTATAAAATTATTGGAATATGATAAAGGATTTGAATGCTGGGTATCTTATTATAGGTACTGATAAAAGACAAAGAGCAACTACCATTCTCAAAGCACATTTCTAACTTTAAAGAGGGTCATTATGAATCTTGAACAAAGGGATGTTATGTCTTTTTAATGGAAGAATCCACATATCACAGATGTTAAATGTTAATTTGTCTTTTCCTAGCTTTATTAATTGGTAGTAGGATAGTTTGATTGAGAGTAGCTCCCACAGGCTCATATCTTTAAAAATATATTTCCAAGTTAGTGGAACTATTTGGAAAGGGTTAAGAGATGTGCCACAGGGGACAGGTTTTGAATTTTTAAAAGCCCACTACCTCTCTTTCTGCCTTAAGGTTACCTCGACATGTAAAGGTTTAGCTACTTCTCTAGCTTCATGCCAAGCCTCCTCACAGCCAAGCAGTCTCCTCAACAGGTACCCAGGTGCATGCAAATGGCCCTGCCTTCTGGGCAAAGATCTCTCTGCTATAGGGTAGCTTTTTGCTCCACAGGTACCTGGCTCCAGCGCTCCTTATGGCAGCGAGGTGTGTGGTCCCTCTGGTGCTCCCTTATACCCCTGCCACCATTGCCCCCTGTACCTGTTCGTTTTCCATTTTTCCCATAGCTCTGTGGAGGCTTGAATCCTTCCCTGGTGGCTGGAAATGCTGAGGCCCGCTCCATGCTTCTAAGCGGTGGAATTTGATAAGAAGAAACAGTTCATAGTTTCAGTATGTTTTTATTAGGAGAGTAGAAAGAGACAGGGAGATAGAGAAAATAGAGAGATGAGGGATGGCCATGACCACCTGGAAATAGGAGAAAAGAATGGAGAGAGAGAGGGAACAGAGAAAGGGGCAGAGAGAAATGAGGCCAGAGAGAGAGAACAAGGAAGGGCAAGAAGCCTTCTTTTATAAGCTGGGTTACCTGGCAACAGCAAGGTAACCAACTGGTGGGGTAAGCCTGGCTGTAACCAGGTGACTATAGAGGTGGAGTCTAGCCAGAACACGAGGGGCCTGGGGCATGGCCATATAGTGACTGAAGTGACTGATGGCCACAGGATTATGGAGTTGAGGATTCAGTAGTCTGGGAGCATAGCTCAAGGATTCTGTCCCTTGTAGAATGTTCTTCTATTGGGTCTCCAGAGTGTCCTTGCTTCAACCAGGCTACATACTGCCTCACACCACGGACCCACACTACCTGTCTAGTCCCATGATCCCTCCATAACGATAACAGACTAACTCTCTGAAACTGTAACCAAGTCTTCAATTAAATGTTTCCTTTTGTTAGAAAAATATCTAAATTAAAGTAGATCTTCCCCCTCAAAAGATCAGGATTAAAAGTGGGTCTTTCCACTTCTAATTATTTACTTAAGAAGTGTTTCACAGGTTTATGCAACTACTTGAGTATTAGTTAATTACAGATGTGATCCTGTTGACAAATAAGAATAACTATTGCACTCAGCCAGCACTAGAGTAGCTTCCTCTTACAGGAAATGGGAATGTATAAATAAGACCCATTGCTAGACATTGAGCACAGATTGAGATTCCTTGGAACATTCAATCCTAAATGGGATGTTTCCATCAAATTTATCCTCTCGAGTCTTAAAGAACTATGTTATAGAGGAGGCAGAACAAGTATTGAAGCCAGTGGAGATGGAAGACCCCAAGGAAGCAGTGTCCTACAGACACAGCAGGACTAATATACATATGAACTCAGCAGGCACAGGGCCTGTTCAAGTCAGGGCCACATGGGGTCCCAGAGCTCCTAACTCAGAAACTATATCATCTTGACAACCACTTGCAAATGAAAAGATATTCTCCTTTGGTGTCACACTGGGTTTACAAATCACAGAAGACACTATGACCAGCAGTAGATGGCCAACACAAAACAAACTTAATGGCATTTTTGAAATAAGAATATTTTAATTTTACTTGATGTTTGTTTATCTATTATATTTCAAATATTCTGTTGTGTGAGCTTGTGTATGTGTGTATGTGTGAGAGAGAAAGATCTAAATGTATATGTGTTTCCATTGTTTTTTCCTTCATTTTTTTTCTGTTTGTCTATTTGTGGATATATTATGTTCTTTTTAATTGGACTGTTTACTGTTTCAAAAGAGGAAAAATACTGGAGTGGTATGTGTGGTCAGATAGGAGATTAGGAAGAAAAATCATTTATATATTATATAAAAATGTTTTCAAAATAAAGAACAATTATGTCTTTTGCAAAAGGATAATCCAAATGAAAATTTGAAGCAATCTTCTTATTTACATCACTCATTTTACTTAATTCATTCTCTCTTTGGTTCTATTTGCTTGTGTATTTTATTTTAAATGCATATGAAAATACTTTGTCACAACTCAAAACCTATTTAAGCAAATAAAATTAAATTTGTTTTTGCAAAACAGCAAAATTAATCACTCCATATATTTTTATAACTTTACAAATAACAGTTACTGAACATCATTTTTTACTACTAGAGATATATTGCCAATGCAAAAGGGTTGTGTGAGCTATTGGTCAGTTTCATCTTTTAAAAAATGATGTGTGGACTGTTGAAATCTTTCAGGATATATAGGTCTGTGCTGCTGATCCTAATTATTTTAGACAAACTCTCTGGACCCACAGGTTAGAAGAAGAGAAAAAAACAATACTAAGATTTACATTGACTCTTACAAGATGTTGTGACATATGAAAACACACATATACACACATGCACATGCACAAACATGTATAAACTTAATGCCCACAGACACATGTATAAACATACCCACACAAAATCAATAATAAAAACATGTAATGAAAAGGAATATTTTTAAAAGTAACTGCCTCACTAATTTTTTTTATTTATTTATTTTTTATTGATATATTTTTTATTTACATTTCAAATGATTTCCCCTTTTCTGGGTCCCCACTCCCGCAAGTCCCATTAGCCTTCTTCTGTCCCCCTGTTCTTCCATCCACCACTTCCCACTTCCCTGTTCTGGTATTCCCCAATACTCTTGCACTGAGTCTTTCTAGAACCAGGGGCCACTCCTCCATTCTTTTTGGACATCATTTAATTTGTGGATTATGTCCTGGGTATTCAAAGTTTCTAGGCTAATATCCACTTATCAGTGAGTGCATACCATGACTGATCATTTGAGACTGGGTTACCTCACTTAGTATGATGTTCTCCAGTTCCATTCATTTGTCTAAGAATTTCATGAATTCATTGTTTCTAATGGCTGAATTGTACTCCATTGTGTAAATATACCACATTTTTTGTATCTATTCCTCCGTTGAAAGAGCAATGATATATTTCCTTATAACTAAACTAAAAATGGGTATTCTATTTTACAAAGTAAAAACGGTTTAATAAGGAGTCTTATAGATGTTAACAAAGAAGGAGATATACGCTAACATGTTAATCTGCTTCTACATAGTAACTACTGTATATTTTCATTCAATAACATAAAGATGTAAACACACAGTTATAAATAACTTACATTTACTACTGAAATTTTAGATACATAATATGAATGTTTATCCTATTTTAACAGGCTTGGCATGAATGAAAATATTCTAAATAGATACTTGTATCTCTTAAACTGGGAATCAGACAAGGAAAGCAATGGAGCCCAAAGGAATGTAAACTCTGGAAGAAGGAAGAGGTCAGGGCTTGCAACCTCACCAGCAGTGGAGGAGTGTTCCTCTTTCTCCACATCCTCACAAGCATCTGCTGTTTCCTGAGTTTTTTGATTTTAGCCATTCTGACTGGTGTGAGGTGAAATCTCAGGGTTGTTTTGATTTGCATTTCCCTGATGATTAATGATGTTGAACATTTCTTTAGGGGCTTCTCAGCCATTCATTATTCCTTAGTTGAGAATTCTTTGTTTAGCTCTGTACCCCATTTTTAATAGGGTTACTTGGTTCTCTGGAGTCTAACATTTTGAGTTCTATTAATATGTTTCCTTTCAAAACATCTAAATGTCACTCAGTAAATTATGAATATATATATATATATATATAGTTTTATTTTAAATGTGCAAAAACAAATTGTCATATACTTATTAAGATTTTATTGTTAAATAGAGCTCTTCTATTTCTTCTATGCAGTTTAATAAAATATTGAATTGATTATCTAAATTATTTAAGAAAAATATCATAAGAAAAATTCATTCTGTTCTACCTGGGTTTGCACTGAGGTTCTAGAAATAAACTCCCTCAGGTTTCTAATTAACATACAGAGTTACAGCATGCCTTCATGATGTGAATGTATATAAACAGGTAATATATATTCAAAAAAATAATATTTTGGCTTTCAAGTTGCAAAGGAAACTTTTACAAACAAACAAAGCACTTTTTTGTAAAAGTATTTTTGGTAAAGTAAACATGATAATAAATGAAGGGAAAATTTTGCTGCATGAATAATTGACACTCAGGGCTTCAATTGTATCATATTTGGTCAAAAATACTTAATAGGAAAATGGAGACCAGCGTGAATATGAGGAAAATGTATTATATACACATATGAAATTTTTAAAGATTAAGAAAAATAAATATATAAAATATAGAAAAAAATCATGTCTCTGCAGTCCCTCTCCCAGAAGAAGCTATGATTTCTCTATTTTCCATATCTTTCCATATTATACTCTCTCCTTCATTGACTGCTAATACTAGCTGATATGGTTGTACTTCTTCACTATTCTCCATATTTGCAGTTACAAGATTTCTAATGAATTGTTTCTCCTGCTTTAAAAGAACTTTCACCATCACTTCTCCACAAACATGACATACTCCACTTAAATTAATTACTGTCTTTCTTCTAATCTTATCCCCTAGCTTCACAGTTTCAGTTGAATTACCCTAAGTATACTAACCCTCACAGCATAGAAGTTCATAACTTCATCAATCATGCCTGTATGTATATTGAACATTACCTTGTTCTTAACATATACTATATTATTACATCATAAGATATCTTTAATAATCATTAGTTGGAAGAAAGAATGAAGGAAAATTCCTATGAATAACAGTACAGTCAAAAACAAATTTCAAAGTCATACTTCATATATAAAATAATCATAGACAGGTGAACTATGATGAGAGTCAAGAAAGAAAGTTTTTCATGGTATGATTTTTATTCAATCCAGCTAGCTACAGCATCTACTAGTTGCTGTATTTCACACACACACACACACACACACACACACATTACTATCCTTTTCCTAACAATAGAGACAAGAATACTTTCCTATAATTTTATAGTATCCTCAAAGTGGAGAGTGAAGTCTGTTTCTTAGTAAGTGCTAATTAGTATACTCAATACTATCCTTACTCTTGTAAACACAAGTGCTAATTAATACAGTCAATAGTGTCATTATTATAAGTATTATAAACATTTTGTAAATTTTTCCTTCAGTTTCATTGAGATGGGAGGAGATATCTGCATGTGTCTTAGTAGGGGTACTTATCCAGAGATTGTTAATTATAAAAATGAGACCATTAGGATTAAAATATACATGCTCAATAGAGATCTAATTAAAGTAGCCATTTACTAATGAAACACTGAATGTTGGCTTATTGTGTTAGGATTATGAAACCAGTAAAAAATTAAATTAGAGCAGATTTTCCACAGCAATTATTAAGAGACTAACACTTTTGAAAGAGAAACATCACGAATGAAAGGCAAGACAAGAATGTAATTGTAGGTGATTATATGTAGATATACTTAGAATAGAGATAATCTTAATACTATTGAATCTTCTCATTTCAAGGCCATTTATAAAATTTCTTTCACTACTACAAAGGACAGTTATTCTTTATTTGGAAATGAATCAGTTAGCTATTTATATTTCTTTCTTTTATTAGCCACTAGAAAGCTGAGAGAGAATAACAAATAGCAAACATGTGGAACAATCTGGAAACTGAGATAGAGTATAGCTTTGAAAATAAACAATGTAAAAACATAAAATAAACAATGTAATTTTGTTATCACCTGTATTTACATAGTTGTGTTATTCCATATTGTTTTTTATAAAAGTGCATTTTTATAATTATTTGATTAATATCTGTCTCCTCGTATGAAGATACATTCTCAGATGACAGGATGCATATTTATCTTACTTAACTTTTTAACTTAGGTTCTGGCTTAAGTCCTGGAAAATGGCAAATATACAGAAATAGAAAAATAAAGATTCAGACTAATTTGGATGATTTATTTTTAATAGCAATGTTATCTCAAATCCCTAGCTTCATATTAAACTGTCCCTCTTTAGTTTTAGTTTGCACTATCTTTAGCTTTCTTTTAAAAATCAGTTACATTTTTATTATATTTTACTGGTTATATGTTAATAGGTCAGTGCTAGACCATTTGCTTTGCATTAAATATACTGAGTTCAATATCTATTATAGCAAAAAAACACAATGTTAATTTGTTTTGCATAAATGTTTGTGACATGTAAGGGTCACATATGTGCAAATAATAATCTTTCTCCTGCTGAAAAAAATTAAAGACAAACACTAATATGAAAATTTCTCTTTCAGAGCATTATCTAAAACACATTTGTGTATCTAAAAGCATGAATATAAATATACAACATATGAATTCACTATTTACAAGGTATTTTACTATTGTCTTTGGTTATACATTTTCAATTCATTAAGTACTAATGTACAAAATACCTTAACTACTTTTCATTTTAATTTTTAAATATTCAATATACTTTCTAAATTTTAATAGTATATTTGAAACTGAGTTATATCCACCTAAGTTATAGAAATTGTGATGAGCAACTCAATGAAGGAAAGACACAGAATGACCTAAATCCATAAATACTGATCTGATGATGAGGCATTTGAGAAATCATAAAGGACACATTAAAGATTTCTTGTAATGGATAGACAGCCCAAATTTCTCACTTTCTTCATACTATTTTGAAGTCACATCATTTAATATGCCTTGTATCAAGGAATAAGTGGAACAGTACCCTACTTTAGTGTTATCTTTTACTAATGTCAGAGAAGCACTCTTCTGAACACGTACAAATACACACACACACACACACACACACACATAAAGCCCATGTGACTTGAGAATGAGGTTGATCTATATTATTGAAAGAATATTAGAATGCAAAAAGGGACAGATTGTGAATATGCTGTTCTTCAAGCAACAGCAATGACAATCCTTCTCCAGAATTCTGCCTAGGCTAAGTAGTGCATTTACTTCTGTCTTATGGAGAATATTGGGAGTATAGGCAGAGATGGAACATGTGGAAATATATATAAATAAAGACAATTGGCTTTATTCTGAAAACAAACTCAAATAAGAACATTCCAAGAAAATACAAATAAAGCCTGATAACCTTGATGTGCATAGTTTGCAATATAATCACCTATTTCTAGCAAGACAAATTCAACAAAATATAGAAAAGATCGCTTACTATGATAAAAATGGATTTGTTCCTGAGATAAAGGGATGCTAAGATACATACAAATTAATAAGTGTGGCAAACTATGCTAACAGAATCGAAGGATAAAATGCTTGATACTTTTTCTGTATAGTGGAAAATCACTTGACTTTAGTATCTTTCAATATCTTTTTCTCATAACATCTTTCGATAACTCAAGTGAGAAGAAATTTAGCTTAGTGGAAGGATAGCAAGCATTAACCACAGCTTTTATTATACCTCTGTCACCTCTAAGAGAGAAACATGGCAAGTACATTCATTTTTTTGTAGCTTCTATTGAAGGCAGCAATTTTCCTATTTCCACTTTTTATGCCTACATGTTTCTACAGGTAGGCAAGCACTCTAAGATGTGAGCTAAATTCTAGTTTAGGAAATCAGATGTTTTCTGCGTTTAAAAATATCATCAATACTTAAGAGATGGTTTTTCTCTTGGAAATATTATAGTCATTCCAGTTAAATAGATTACTAGGTAAAAGCTTTTTCTACTAAGCACAATGACCTGAGTTTGATACGGGGAGCAACTCTGTCAAGGAAAATTGTTCTCTTTCACATGACTGCTTTAGTATATACATCTCCTCCATTAATCAAATGTTACAATAAATGTTATATCTTTAAACTGCATTACATGGCCTGTAAAACTACCACACTGAATAAACTTGAGAATTGTGTAACTACATTATTTAAAAAGAGTCCCTTCCTTCAGTTAATTTCATATATAGCCACTTTGCTGATAGAAGTGTAAACTAGTCACACCCCCTTTGGAAATCAATCTGGTAGTTTCTCAGAAAACTGTTAATACCCCAAGACCCAACTATACCACTCCTGGTTAAAAGATGTTCCACCATTCCACAAAGGCTCTTGCTTAGCTATTTTCACAACAACTTTATTCACAATAGCCAGAAACTAGAAACAACATAAATGTCACTCCACTGAAGAATGGATGCAGAAAATGTAATACGTGTATACGTGTATACCATGGAATACTATCCTGATTTTAAAAACAAAGTCAGCATGAATTTTACAGGGAAATGGGTGAAACTTGAAAAATCTCATCCTGAGTGAGTTAACCCAGTCCCAAAACCATACATGCCTGGTATGTACACCCTTATAAGTGGATATTAGCTATAAAATACAGGTACCACGTTACACTCCATAGAACCAAAGAAACTAAACAAGAAGAAAGGCCCAAGCTAAGAAGCTTAAATCTCACTGAGAAGGGGGAATAAAATAGTCAAAAGAGGCAGATGGAGGGAGGGAACTAAGAGGGAAGGGGAATGGGGATGGGAATGGGGAGTTCAGGATCAGGTGTGGAGAAGGACAGGAGAGATGGCCAGGTGGTCATAAAATAGGGGACTACCAGAACAGAGAAGTGGGAAGGGGTTGATTGGGGAAAGGGTGGAGGGAAGAGGACTTATGGGACTTATGGGGAGGGGGGAACCAGGAAAGGGGAAATCATTTGGAATGTAAACAAAGAACATAAAAGAGAAAAAATAAAAAAATAAGTAGAAACAAGAAAAGCAAAAAAAAAAAAAAAAAAAAGAATGGAAATCTATAACTGACAAAGATAAAGAGGTGAGGCATCTCCATGATGAGACAGAGACCTGGGAAAAAGGAGACACACCCCAGAATCTGTGGGAGAGATGTTAGATGTGACTCAGTTCATGGTGGATGAAGTACCTAGAAGCCACCTCTTGTAACCAGACAGGAATCCCAGCAGAGCCACAGGGACAATGGCTCAGTCACAAAATGTTCAACCCAAAGTTCATCCTGTCTACAATGCAGGTACGGAAGATGGAGCAGAGACTGAGGGAATGGTCAACTAATAACCGACCCAACTTGTGATCTAATCCGTGGTCAAAGACCAATCCCTAACACTATAAGTGATACTCTATTATGCTTGCAGACAGGAACATGTCCTCTGAGAGGCTCCTCCCAGCAGCTGATTCTGATAGATACAGACAACCACAGCCAAACAGTAGAAGGAGATTGGGGATTGTTAAAGAATACTAGGAGGATGGATTGCATGCCCTAAAAGGGATGGAAACTCCACAGGAACACCTACAGAATCAATTAACTTGAACCCCTTTTGTTCCCAGACTATAAACCATCAACCAAAGAATATCATGCATGAGCTGGACCTAGGCCTCCTGACAAATATGTATCAGATTTGCAACTGGACCTTCATGTGGGTCTCAAACAACTGGAGCTAGGGCATATACATGGGATATGTTCTTAGCTGGGGTGCCTTTTCTGGTCTCACTGGGAGAGGAAGTGCCTAGCTTCACAGAGACTTGAAGTATCAGGGTTGGGGAGATACCCAGGGGACCCCACCTGCTCAGAGAGGGGAAGGGGAGAATGGGAGAAGGAGTATGGGAGGGGGTGACTGGGAGGACGTAGTGAGTAGGATGTAAAGTGAATATGTGAAAAAAGTTAAAACCACAGCGAGTTAGAGTCCCTCCCCACATTTCTTCTCTCCAACACAATATTTTCTGCAATGCCTATTACTCTAACATACCAAGGAATTGTTGCTTCAGATATAAAATGAAGTTACATATAATTCTAATCACTTAATTGACCCCATTCTATTTCATTACCATTCTTTAATTTGACAGCCAAGCAGTCATTAACTTCTGAGTTCAATGACAGCAAAATTTACTCTGAAATACCTCAGTGAGATGAGGTAGGCCAAAGAACAAGCTGTGTCTTATGTCTGTTGTCTCTCTCTCTCTCTCTCTCTCTCTCTCTGTGTGTGTGTGTGTGTGTGTGTGTGTGTGTGTGTGTGTGTGTGTGTTCATTTCAGGCTTTTATCCATTTCACATCCATAAGCAAACCAAACTAGAAAGGTTGTCAGTTTTATTTGAAACTTGGACAACCTGTCTGTTTTGCCTTTCATTCAGGAAATTAACACACACACAAACATTCTTTTACACAAACAAAATGTTTAGAAATTCTGTAACTCAATTTGCTAAAAATTGCCTTTTGGAGCACATGGCTTTTTAAAATTTATTTCATTTTTTTCATGTAAGCACTGTGAAAGGATTTTCCAATTTTAATAACTTGTGAAAATTATATAACTTGTCTAATTTTATAGGATAAGTAAACTTGTGCTGTACCACTTAGGATTCTCAGCAACAATGATGGACATAGCTAAGAAGAGAGCCAGTGCTGCAAATTTGATGGGAAATGAAGGAATGAGAATGCATGAGCATTGAACTAGAAGAAATAAATGTTGAGGTCAAGATTTCTAGTCAGAGTTCCTGGGCCAATGGTAAGGTTATAAAACAGTTGATAGTGTGAGTGTGAGAAGTCACAACTCTTGAGCCTAAAACACCAGAGTCCTTATAACTTTGTATGTGCCTGTCTGACCAGCTATTCTAGATATTTTGCCTTCCAACATTACAGATTTAAACACACTCAAATTCTCCTGTTTAGGGTCTGTTTATGTTTGCTTTATCTCATCTAAAATATCCTTCATCCAGTTTGCTCATTGAAATAATCTCTAACTCACTAAAAGTGTCACATCCTCTGAATGATACTCCCTACCCAATTCTAACAAACTGCTTAACCTGCTTAGTTCTCTCTCTAGAATTTTTCCCCTCACCTTCTACTCTGAAAAGAAGAACCCCTGGGAATCACACACACACACACACACACACACACACACACACACACATACACGAGAGAGAGAGAGAGAGAGAGAGAGAGAGAGAGAGAGAGACAGAAAGACAGAGAGAGAGAGAGAGAGAGACAGAGAGAGACAGAGGCAGAGACAGAGACAGAGAGAGGGAGAGATGCACATGCATACTCACATGCATGCATGTGCACAGTCACATCTGTCACACTTGAACTAGGCCCATCCTCTCCCAGTGAGGTCAGGCAAGGTGGCCCAGTTATGGCATAGAACAGGACCCATATGAAGGCAAAAGATTCAGGGAAAACCCCACTTAACTTGTTGGGGGATCCACATGAAGACCAAGTTACAAATCTGGTACATATGTATAGGGGAGCCTAGGTCCAGTCTATGTTTGCCCTTTGACTGGTGATTCAGTCTCTGGTATCCCTCAAGAGTCCAGGTTAGCTGGTCTTCCTGTGGAGTTCCTGTCTTCTTTGAGCCCCTCAATACTTCCCTTGAATTTTCCACAAGACTCCCCAAGCTCCATCTAATGTTTGGCTGTGGGTCTTTGCATCTGTAACAGGTAGCTTCTGGATGAAGCCTTTCAGTGGACAGTTATGCTAGAGTCCTGTCTGCAAGCATAAGAGTATTAATAGTGTCAGGGATTATTTTTTGCCTATTGGATGGCCCTGCTTTCTTAATTTGTCAAGCAGGTTCTTGGTAGGATAGTGTTCTTTTCTTCGTAACTATCTCTGCATTTTTGGGCCTACCACAATATACAATGCCACAATATATTCTGTTTACTATAAGAAAGTTAATATGCTAAAGAGAAAATTCTATGATGATGTGGAATCATACTATTTGGATCAGAACTTTCAGGAAGCAATTAGTGAAACATGTTATAACATGGTATCCAGGCATGGAAAACTTTTAACAGTATGCCAAATACTCGAGGAGAAACTTACTTTGACTAAGAGTTTCAGAAGTTTTAATGGTAAACTCACTTTGCTATTGTGAGTCTGAGGTGAGACAAAAACAGTCTAGTGGCAGGAGTATATAAAGGAAATGTTTATTTATCTCATGCCAGTCCAAACTAGGAGGGCAGTAACAGGATGAGGCCAGGGCAAGATGGAGATATGATCTGGGAACACATAACTTGAAAGATTTCCTTTTGAACAGGCAACATCTTGCACAGTTTCACAACATTCCAATAATCAAATTTTGAATTTTTCATAAATTAATTCATCAATATCCTCATGAGCCAGTCATCACCCTCAAACACACCTCTGAATATGACTTGTGTCAGGGAGAAAGGCTTCAACATTTAAGACATTTTTTTGAACAAGAGAGGTTTGTAAACAAAGCACATCACTAAAAGAAAGTGAGTGAAAAGAGTTAATTAGAACTTCAGCAAGACAAGCTGAAGTCAGAATAAATCTGTAACCAGAGCCCAATTTTCCAAACTAGTCCAGCATAATTAAGGCTCCAAAATAAAGTAGTACCTTACTGAGAGTATCTATGACATTAGTCAGGGTCAGGTAGGAACACAATCTCTTTCAGACACTCTAGGTTGTTGGGGTTCAGGCAATTAGTGTTTCTGAAAAGAGTAGGGAGGGTACTTGAAAACTGATGAAGCAAGACTTATATGCCAGGGCTTTGACTAAGGAAATAAAGCAGACAATGTAGGTTAGTACCGTAGCTAACACATTCTGGTTTAAGCCCTGTAGAGAATCCACAACTGTTCTAGTTTTACTTTCATACTCTGAAAAATAAGAATAAAAGATCACTTAACTCATTGTGAAGTTGTTAGTGGAGTACTCATTGACCAAATAAGTTGATCGATTCAACATCATCATAGCTCTTTCCTCCTCTTTTATAAAGACCAAATCTATGTACTTTAAGTCTTGAGTGTCCATAATTTTTTTGTGTTCAATGATCAAAATACAAGATCTTTCACAGAATTGATAAAGAAAATAAGCATACATTTTAAAAACAAATATTACAATTTCCATTACTGAGTACTGATGGTAACTATATGAGGGAAAAGCTGTTTTAGTCTCTTCAGTAAAAGCTTAAAATGAATTATATATTTTTTAAGGAACCACACTTAGAAATTTCTTTCTATGGCTACAAAATATGACTAGTAAAAATATATGTCATTGAAAAAATTCTCTAAAAGAATAATTGAGAAATAGACAATAGACATACAGTAGTTTTTGACTTACAAATTTCAGCAGCAAGTAATTCCAGACATCTGTGTGAACATTTCTTATTATAAATGCAGAAAGAGACAATGGTATGTTCTAAATACTTTCCTAACTACACATGAGACAAATTTATTAGTGCTACTTAGTATTGAGAAAATAATCAACATGTTATATATAAATCACCTATAAATAATATGTATATAAATCCTTAATTCTGTTATCTCTTAAATATTTTGAGTATTTGTCTTAAGTCAAATGTAATAGCATATCTATCTTTTTGTGACATTACTTGAACAAAAAAGAGAGCTATAGAAGTGTCTGACCATGAATCCTACTCATGGCATTGGTATTATTGTCTCAAAACTATATGCATTACACAAGCAGATCAAAAAATCCATTCCATTTATCTATATGACACCAATGTAAACTGCAGAAATATTTTATATCAAAGAAATCACCTATAGTATGGCATGCTAGGTAATAAGGATCATATAAATCAATGCTGAACATTGATTTTTCTAATGGAAAACTTTGCACATGTAAACTGCTTCATACAAGTAGAAACCCACATATATACATATACATATTGTATAACATATACTAAAGTTGATTTAAAAAAAAAAACGAATTACAGGGACAGGAGCCTTCAGGTTTCCATTTGCATCAGGGAGCCGTATGGCTCCACAAGCTTCTATGCATGGTCCACCAGGAGAGAAAGATCTCCCAGCAGCACTTTCAATTCTGAGCATGGAGGTGCGATCTCCACCTTTTCTCTGATCAGTGGAGCAGCTGGGACAGGGCCTTTGAGGCACCATTTGCAACAGGCAGCCAGACAGCTCCACAGCCTTCTGTGCACAGACCCTGCCAGAAGAGAGTTGGTCCCCCAAGAGTACAGATACAGGCTTACAGATCCACAAGAGGGACAAGCTCCAACCAGAGACAGCAAGACCAACTAATACCAGAGATAGCCAGATGGCAAAACGCAAGCACAAGAACCCTACCAACAGAAAACCAAGACTACTTGTCACCATCAGAACTCAGTTCTCCCACTACAGCAAGTCCCGCATACCCCAACACACTGGAAAAGCAAGAGTTGAATTTAAAATCACATCTCATAATACTGAAAGAGGACTTCAAGAAGGACATGAATAACTTCCTTAAAGAAATATAGGATAACATTGGTCAATAGGAAAAAGCCCTTAAATAGGAAACACAAAAATCCCTTAAAGAATTACAGGAAAACATAAACAAACAAGTGAAGGAACTGAACAAAACCACACACGTTCTGAAAATGGAAGTAGAAACAATGAAGAAATCACAAAGGGAGGCAACTCTGAAGATAGAAAACCTTGGAAAGAAATCAGGAGTCATAGATCAACAAGAGAATACAAGAGATGGAAGAAAGGATCTCAGGTGCTGAAGATACCATAGAAAACATTGACTGAACAGTCAAAGAAAATGCAAAATGCAAAAAGCTCCTAACTCAAAATGTCAAAGAAATCCAGGACACAATGAGAAGACCAAACATAAGGATTATAAGTATAGAAGAGAATGAGGATTTACAACTTAAAGGGCCAGTAAATATCTTCTACAAAATTATAGAAGAAAACTTCTCTAACCTAAAGAAAGACATGTGCATGAACATAAAAGAAGCCTATAGAACTCCAAACAGACTGGACCAGAACAGAAATTAATCTCAGCACATAATAATCAGAACACCAAATGCACTAATTAAAGTGCATATATTAAAAGCAATAAGGAAAAAGGGTCAAGTAATGTATAAAGGCAGACCTAACAGAATTACACTAGACTTCAAACCACAGATGATGAAAGCTAGAAGATACTGGGCAGATCTCATACAAACCCTATGAGAACACAAATACCAGCCCAGACTACTATACCCAATAAAACTCTCAATCACCATAGATGACGAAACCAAGATATTACAACCAAACTTACACAATATCTTTCCACAAATAGAGTCCTACAAAGGATAATAGATGGAAAATGCGAACATAAGGAGGGAAACCACACCATAGAAAAAGCAAGAAAGCAAGTCTTCTTCCAAGAAACACAAAAGAAGGTAACCACACAAACATAAAAATAACATCAAAAATAACAGGAAGCAACAATCACTATTCCTTAATATCTCTTAACATCAGCAGAAACAATTCACCAATAAAAAGACACAGGCTAACTGACTGGATATGTAGACAGGACTCAGCATTTTGCTACATACGGGAAATTTCACCTCAAAAGATAAACACTAACTCAGAGTAAAAGGCTGGAAAACAATTTTACAAGCAAATAGTCCCAGGAAACAAGCTGGAGTGGCCATTCTTATATCAGATAAAATTGACTTTCAACCAAAGGTCAACAGAAAAGACAGAGAAAGACCCTTCATACACATCAAACAAAAAAATCTACCAAAAAGAATTCTCAATTCTGAACATATATGCTCCAAATGCAAGGGCACCCTCATTCGTAAAAGAAACTTTACTAAAGCTCAAAGCACACATTACACCTCACACAATAATTATGGGCGACGTCAACACCCCACTCTCATCATATAATTGATAACAAACCAAACCTCAACAGATATGAAAATATTGAAATAATCCCATGCCTCTTATGAGATCACTACAGAGTAAGGATGGTCTTCAATAGCAACAATACCAAAAGAAAGCCCACATACACATGGAAGCTGAACCATGCTCTACTCATCTGAGTGCCTCCAGAAAGAACTGGAGAAAGCACACACTAGCAGCTTAATGACACACCTGAAAGCTCTAGAACAGAAAGAAGCTAATACACCCAAGAGGAGTAAAAGGCAGGAAATCATCACACTCAGGGCTGAAATCAAGGATGTAGAAACAAAAATAACTATACAATCAACAAAACCAGGAGCTGGTTCTTTGAGAAAATCAACAAGATAGATAAACCCTTAGCCAGACTAACCAGTGGTCACAGAGAAAGTATCCACATTAACCAAATTAGAAATTAACAGGGAGATATTGTAACAGATACTGAGGAAATTCAAAAAATTATCAGATCCTACTACAAAAGCCTATACTCAACATGACTGGAAAATCTGGATGAGATGGACAATTTTCTAGATAGATACTAAATGCCAAAGTTACATAAGGATCAGATAGACCATCTAAACACTCCCAAAACCCCTAAAGAAATAGAAGCAGTCATTGAATGTCTTCCCCCCCCCCCAAAAAAAAAAAACAACACAGGACCAGATGGCTTTAGTGTTGAATTCTATCAGACACTCAAAGAAGAACCAACCCCAATACCCTTCAAATTATCCCACAAAATAGAAACAGAAGGAACACTACCCAACCCAATCTGTGAAGCTACAATTATACTGATACCAAAACCACACAAAGATACAACAAAGAAAAGAGAATTTCAGACCAATTTCTACTGTGAATATTTATGCAAAAATACTCAATGAAATTCTTGTCAACTGAATCCAAGAACACATCTCTAGTGGACATTACTGGTTGTCAACTTGACAATATCTGGAATGAACTACAAGCCAGAATTGGAAAGTTCACTTATGATCCTAATCTGGAGCCTCAGAAATACAAGTTTCTGACGCGGATCTTAGCGTGGAGATCTTGAGGAATAATGCCTATGAATTTCAGAAGATTAAGACAAGGAGGTCTCTGAGATCAAGGTCATCTGGGATTACAGGAACAGTGACACATGCCTTTAATTTGGGCCATACCCTCTGCTGTAGACCTATATAAAGACATTGGAAGAAGGAAGAATCACTAATTCTTCTTATCCTGCTTGCTTCCTGGTACTGAGCAACTGCTAGGTTTTTGTACTTCTATCCACAGCTGCTGATGACCATTGTTGGAGAGTTGGATTACAGACTATAAGTCATCAACAAATTCTCTTACTATATAGAGACTTCACATATGTTCTGTGATTCTAGAGAACCCTGACTAATACAATATCAAGGCGATCTTTTACCATGATCCCAGGGAAGCAGTGATGTTTCAATATACAGAAATCCAACAATGTAGTCTACTATATAAACAAACTCAAAGGAAAACACCCCATGGTCATTTCATTAGATACTGAAAAATTCATCATTCTTTCATGTTAAAAGTATTAGAAAGATCAGGAACCCAAGGCCCATACAAAACACAGTTAAACCTATATACAGAAACCTATATACAGAAATCCAGTAGCCAACATAAAACTAAATGAAGAGAAATGTGAAGCAATCCCACTAAAATCAGAGAGTAGACAAGGCTGTCCTCTCTCACCATATCTATTCTATATTGTACTTGAGGTTCTAGGTAGAGCAATTAGACAACAAAAGGAGGTCAAAGGGATAGAAATGGGAAAAGAAGAGGTCAAACTCTCACAAATTGTAGATGATATGATAGTATATTTAAGCAACCCCAAAACTCCACCAGAGAACTCCTACAGCTGATAAACAACTTCAGCAATGTGGTCAGCTATAAAATTAATGCCAACAAATCAGTAGGCTTCCTATACTCAAAGGATAAACAGACTAAGAAAGAAATTAGGGAAATGGCACAATTCACAATAGCCAAAAACAATATAAAGTATCTTGATGTGACTCTAACCAAACAAGTGAAAGATCTGTACGACAAGAACTTCAAGTCTCTGAATAAAGAAATCAAAGAAGACTTCAGAAGTTGAAAAGATCTCACATGCTCAAGGACTGACAGGATTAATATAGTAAAAATGGCCAACCAATCTAGACATTCAGTGCAATCCCCATCAAAATTCCAACTCAATTCTTCCTAGAGTTAGAAAGAGCAATTCTCAAATTCATCTGGAATAACAAAAAAACCCAGGATAACTAAAACTATTCTCAACAATAAAAGAACTTCTGGGGGAATCAGTATCCCGGACCTCAAGTAGTACTAGAGAGTAATGATGATAAAAACTTTATGGTATTGGTACAGTTACAGGCAGGTAGATCAATAGAAAAGAATTGAAGGCCCAGAAATGAACACCCACAGCTTCAGTCACTTAATATTTGACAAAGGATCTAAAATCATCCAGTGGGAAAAAGATAGCCTTTTGATAAATGGTGCTGTTTCAGCTGGAAAATAGCTTGCAGAAGAATGCAAATAAATCCATTCTTATTTCTTTGTACAAAGCTCAAGTCCAAGTAGATCAAGAATGTCCACATAAAATCTGATATGCTAAGCCTAACTGAGGAAAATGTGGTGAAAATCCTTTCCAGAACAAACACTCTGGAAATCAGTCTGGTGATTTCTCAGAAAATTGGGCATGATACTACCAAATGACCCTGTTATACAACTCCTAGGCATATACCCAGAGGATTCTCCAGCATGTATTAAGGACACATGCACCACTATGTTCATAGCAGCCTTATTTATAATAGCCAGAAGTTCGAAATAACCCAGATGTCCCTCAACAGAGGAATGGATACAGAAAATGCTGTACATTTACATAATGGAATACTACTCAGCTATTAAGAATAATGAATTCATGAAATTCTTAGGCAAATGAATGGAACTAGAAAATATCATCCTGGGTGAGATAAGCAAATCACAGAAGAACACACATGGAGTGCACTCACTCATAAGTAGATATTAGCCCTGAAGCTCAGAATACCCAAGATACAATTCACAGACAACATGAAGCTCAAGAAGGAAGAGCAAAGTGTGTGTGCTTTAGTTTTTTCTGATAAAGGGAAGACAATACTTACAGGAGTAATTATGGAGATAAAGTTTAGATCAGAAACTTAAGCATAGGCCATCCAGAGACAGTTCTACTTGTGAATTCAACATACAAGCAGTCACCAAACCTCAACATTATTGTGTATACCAAGAAATGCTTGCCAAAAGGAGGCTGATATGGATGTCTCCTGAGATGCCCTGCCAGAGCCTTACAAATAAAGAGGCAGATGCTAGTTGTGGGGTCCCCAATGGACCAATTAGAGAAAGGAGTAAAGGAGTTGAAGGGGTTTTCAACCTCATAGGAAGAACAATATCAACCCAACAAATCCCTAGAGCTCCCAGGGACTAAACCATCAACCAAGGGGTACACACGGCTCCAGCTGCATTTGTAGCAGAGGATGGCCTTGTCAGGCATCAATGAGAGGAGAGATCCTTGGTCTTTGAAGGCTCCATAGATGCCCCAGCATAGGGAAATCGAGGGAGGGTAGGTGGAAGTGGGTTGTGTGGACAAACATCCTCATAGAAGCAGGGGGAGGGAGGATGGGTTAGGGATTTCCTGGGAGTGGGACCAGGAAATGTAATAATATTTGAAATGGAAATAAAGAATATATTCAATAAAAACAGAAAAATTTAAAAACACACATTATATATTTCCAATACATAACTATATATATAATCACAGTTCTCTAAGAACTCTAAAAGAACATCAATTAGAAAAAATGGACTAAATACACAGTGGTATCAAAACCTGAAGTAGATACTCCAGAGGTCTACTCACCGTTTTCTTCTGGTTCCATTCTTGAGAACACAGCTCTCTTATATTTCCTGCAACTGTACTGACAAACCATTTAAACTAGAACACCCCGTGTAAAAAAACATGAGCAAAGTTAATTGATATTCTTTGTTATTCTTCTGTCACCAGAAAAAATAAGATTCATAGTTAATATCTGGTGACCAAAGTAATTAGACTCACCTGGATTTGCCTACTGAAAATGAATATTCATTAAATAACAAAGTCTGAGGAGATGTACAAGATGTTATTGCATGATTTTGTAGGCACTATACATCTTTTACAGCAGGACTTCACAGAGCCCCTCTGCGTATATATTTCTTAAATAATCAAGAAATTCCCCAAGATGGTTTCAAATAATTTGTAGCAACTTTGCAGCTTTTCTCTAAACAGGAACTTCTAATATCTTCATTTTTTAATAATTTTTTAATTCAAATGTTAAAATCACCTTTCTTCTATGAAATAAAACAATTAGAAATGAAACGTCCAAAACTCAAGTTTCATTTTTAAGAATCATCAGCTGTAGAAAAAAAGTGAATTTTTTTTCTGAATAGGGAGGGACGAAAGAACCAACTCATTATACAAGATATTGAAAACTGCCTCTGGCATTGGAAAATGGCCTTTAGTATTAGGAAATAGACCTTCACACACAACTCTGATGCATTATTTTTCAATGCAATCTAATTTGATATTATAGCAGAGCATCTAAATATTCTCTCATTGCATGTATGTTTTAACATTTTTAAGTGTTCTGGTTCTTTTTTTTTTCTGGTTCTTAAGGAAGATATACTGGGAAAAATTGAAGACTTTTCTCTCAGAAAATTTATTCAGATGATAATAAAATAATTTATGATTTGTCTATGTCTCTTATACAACTCTTCCTTTTTTATACAAAATGATTACTTCAAATAAATGGACCACTAGCATACACTTTAAGGTTTTTCAAACCATTTTAAAATCAAAATATTATCATTCAAGAGAAATTTCAGTTGGGGCAATAGATTTAATCTGAATCCGCAGACATGGTCAACTGTTAATGTGTTTTCTGACAACAGTAAATTGTTGTATCTTCTAAAATTTTATAAATAAAATATTCTCAAGAATATTATATATATGTTTTATAAAATATATATTCTTAAGATTTTAGACTTTTTGTAATTTATATTTATTACTCTTTTAGTATTTTAAAATTAAATATATATCAATTGTCATTTAAAAAAATTTATATACAATAGTGTTGTTTTATACAGTGTTTTTATTCAATTATATTAGTGTAAATATTAAATAAGGTTAAACAAGTATATAATTCCAGGGAACCATTTAAATGTTGTTCTGCAAGAACAAATTTTGTATGTGTGCATGTGTGTGTGTGTGTGTGTGTATAAAACCCCTCTAGGATATGGTTTATAAATCACTTAACTATGTCTTATCTCTCTATGAAAATTTTGGCTAAGACAATTTAGTTTGGTAACTATTACTAGTCACAAATTTAAGAACTTATTACCCACCCAAATGCTCAATGAAATCATCCGATTTTTATTTAAAATTATTGTAGCCTTGGCTGTTATTAAATATATAATTACCTATGCTATTATGTTCAAGAATGTGGTGACTATCAACTTGTGCTGCTCATAGTGTTTTCTGAGGAGCTTTACAGCAAAGAAGGTGGCTTTGATTTCTAGTTTGACTGAAAGTTTACTTAACATGTTCTAACTGATTTTTTGAAAAATTAATATATATATATTAAAAGTCCATTTATTTACTTAAAATTGATAGAGCACTGTCATACAGACAATGACTTATATTTGTAAAGTTGTAATTGCCAAGTAAAAATGAATTCATATATTAATATTAGTGAGTGGAGTGTTTTGTAAAATTTAATTAATGTATATTGATTCATTTTGTTTTATGACCCTCCTGTATGTCTACTGATATTAACTAACATTGCTTTATCATTACAAAGCAAAGGATAAAGTTTACTTTATATGAAACTATGGAATTTTATGTCTATTTTATTTGTTAAAAAATAAATTGTGATTATTTTTATCTATGACTATGTGTGTACATGTGTGTACATGTGTGTGTGTGTATGTGTGTGTGTGTGTATGTTAGATGTACAAGGTCCCCACAGAGGTCAGATGAGAACATCAGATGCCCTGTAACAAGATTTATAGACAGTTGTAAGCTGTTTGATAAGGGTAATGGTAACTGAACTCAGTTCCTCTTAAGAGCAACAAGTATTTTTAACCACAGAACCATCTCTCTAACACCTACCTATTTTATTTTTGAAATTTTATTTATATTTCTATTTATATAGAGGTGGTATTTTTACATATTACACATTTACATATTTATTTCTCCTTGATTAACTATCCTTTAATCATTATGTGGTGTCCTATACTAACCAGTTTTCTTGTTTGAATGCTATTTTGCCTTTTTTTTGGTCTTATAATTTTTTGGAGAATTGAAAGTTGTAAATCCTGACAAAAATTTCAGACCAAGTATTTTAAGGAAAATTATAAATATCTGAGATCTTAAGCAGATAATATATAATTTTGTTTGAATTTCTTGTACTCATTTATTTCCCTCTTTTTGATATGAGTTTTCTTAAAATTGTAACATTAGCTCCTTGGTTCCTTATTTAGTTGTATGTTTTATAGTTTTTAATAGGTTTCATAGTGTTTCAATTATGGATATTTAATGTTTAATTGTGCTTGGATAAAATAATAATGCTATTGTAGGAAAAGCATGAAAAACTGTGCTTAAATTTTTTAATATTATCTAAACTATTTTCATTGTTCCTAGTTTGATCTATATTATCTATATATTTTATATCATATAACTATTTAATTACAAATAAAATGCTATATAAATTAACACATACACCAGTACCAAATGATCTCAAATTAAGCATACTAAGAATAAAATTTTTATGTATTTATATAATTTTATATAGGAAATTTTTGAAAATTCAAATGCAAAAGTGACCCAAAGCACTTCAGTAATTCTTCATGGGACTGAGGAACAGTGAAAGATAGAAGCAATTATCAAGAATCACATCATAATTTTGGTTATGTCTGTTTTTTAGAATTTGTATTTTTCTTGTTATGACAATATTTATAGTAAATATTAAGGAATCATGATGCCAGTGTGCTTCAATTTAAGTAAAATTCCATAAATAATTTGAATAGGTCAAAATGTTTTAATAATTTTACAAATCTAGATATATTTGAAATAATTTCAAATAAATTTGAGTCAATGTATATTTGCACCAAAAGTAAGTCAATTTTCATATAATATAAATGAGATTAGTTGCTATACAAATGTTTATCAATATCAAATTCATAATAGTACTTGGAGGTTTGAAGCACTAATTAGGGCACGTACTCATTTAAGGGGACATATATTGATGGTCTCTGAAATTGCTGAACATTTACCACATATGAAACAAATAGAATACTAAAGCTTACATTTTAAAATCTATTGCTCTTTGTCCTAATTTAAATAGAGTAATATATGAAAATCAATATTTTGTCATGTTTGCAGAACAAGATGTTATACAACAAGAACGTGTTACATATATTAAAAAAGAGTATTATGAAAATATCTCAAACATCCCTAAGGGAAGTTAAGCAAATAGTATTTATTGTATTATCCCACTTAATAAGGAATACAAAGCAAGTCTCTGTGGTTGAATATGAAGACATTATTTTTCTTTCAAAGGATAATTAAGTGATACAACTAGAGAAGTTGACAAAAAGATCACCTTAATAAGGTTGTTTCTGAGCTCTGAGTGTAGTGAGTTTCCATTTGTTTTATTCATCTATATAATTAGTATTCCTAAAATCTTAATATTTGCTTTGCCTTGCCATAAGAACTGCATGAATATGGAAGCAATATTTTGTCATTTGTGGAAGAAACAGATCAAGAATGAATATACTTAATGAGAAGAAAATTTCACACACTAGACATGAACTTCACACTTTTAGGTTTTAAAATGCCATAAAATTTTAATCATATTATTTATTGAGCTTCCAAATACTTGCTATGTAATTACTTAGTTAAGTATATTATTTCTGTTTTTATATAGTATAAAATACAAATTTATCCAGAAAATAGTTCTATTGATTTTCAGCCAAACAGTTCTAACTTCATTTACTATTATACTGACCATAATTTATGTTCCAAATAGATTTTTAGAACTTCTTTCATTTTCCAATCTGAGTTTATGTATTTGCTTGAAGTTACAATGTAACGTATTCTCATAATGAGTACATATTTGTTCTTCATTGAGTGGATGCTTAATGATCTGTTTCTTCAAAAAGTTGACATTGATAAATTTTAGGGGGCAGTATTTTTCTATTTTCCAAAGAGAAACATTATAGTGGTTACTGAAGTGTAGATTTTGTTAAGTTTTATATAATCATAAGAGCAAATATTTTATTTTCTTTATTTAATATGTATAGGTTTTTTATCAATGCATGTATATCTGTATACCGTTCGCATGCCTGGTACCCATGGATGCCAGACTAGGGTATTACATTCCCAGAAAGTGTATAAGTGAATAAGTATAATCCACCAGGTTGGTGCTAGAAATTTAGCTGAGGTCCTCTGGGGAAACAACCAGTTCTTTTAACCACTGAACCACCTCTCTGCCCAACAAAGCAAATATTTTAAAATTTAATTTTGTGGAGAAAAATGAATCTTTACACACACACACACACACACACACATAATGTACAGAGATCAATGAGAGATTCATGATAGAATGGTTACTGACTAAATGTTATTATTAACAACAGGTGGTCAAAATTCAAAATTCTGAGTCAACAGCTATTCACACACAAGCAATAAATTCTCCTTTCAAAAATACATACTATTATTTATTCATACAGTATTGTTACAAGTTAAATTGTACTTTGACTTGGTTTTTACATAATGACATTTGATAATACAAGTAGCAGAATGAAAACCTTCTGTGATATAAAGAATATGGATAGACTAGCTGTTTCATTCTAATCCATCAAACTTATGAGGATCTTAGATTCTTCATGTACAAATAGAAATAAAATTTTAAAGGGTCACTTTAATTATATTTTTTACACAATAAATATTATTGTCTTGGAGACTTACTGCTGAATAAGCCCACACTTACTATCTCTTCCTAAACTCTGGCTGGATAGTTCAACTCATCTGTTCTGGTCCAAACTCCTCTCTCTGTCTCTCTGTCTCTCTGTCTCTCTGACTCTCTCTCTCTCTCTCTCTCTCTCTCTCTCTCTCTCTCTCTCTCTCTCTCTCTCTCTCTGTGTGTGTGTGTGTGTGTGTGTGTGTGTGTGTCAACTTTTTTCCTGTGCTGAGCCCATATAAGTTGAGTGTATCTGTTTTTTCTGTTTTTCTTAGATGCTTTCTTTGTTTACATTTCAAATGTTATCTTATTTCCTCCTTTCCCATCCGCAAAACCTCTATCCCATTCCTCTATCCCTTGCTCACTAACCAACCCTACTCATGCTTCCCTGTCCTGGCATTCTCCTAGACTGGGACAATGAGCCTTCACTGGACAAAGGGCCTTTCCTCCCATTGATATCCAACAAGGCCACCCTCTGCTACATACATGCATGGAGCCACAGGTCCTTCTCTGTGTAATTTTTGATTGGTGGTTTAGTCCCTGAGAGCTCTTGATGTTCTGGTTGGTTCATATTGTTTTCCTCCTATGGGACGGCAAACCACTTCAGCTCCTTTCATCCTTTCTCTAGCTTCTCCATTGGGGACCGGGTGCTCAGTCCAATGGATGGCTGTGAGCATCATCTCTGTATTTGTCAGGCACTGACAGACAGAGCCTTTCAGGAGACCGCTGTATCAGGCTCCTGTCAACAAGCGCTTGTTGGCATCCACAATAGTAATTAGGATCGGTAACTGTAAATGAGATGGATACCCAGGTACAACAATCTCTGGATGGCCTTTCCTTCAGTCTCTGCTCCACACTTTGTCTCTGTATTTCCTCCTATGGGTATTTTGTTTCCAATTCTAAGAAGGAAAAAGCATCCAAACTTTAGTCTTTCTTCTTCTTGAGCTTCATGTGGTCTGTGAATTATATCTTGGGTATTCCAAGCTTCTGGGCTAATATTCACTTATCAATGAGTGCATACCATGTGTGTTCTTTTGTGATTGGGTTACCTCACTCAGAATATTTTCTAGTTCCATCTATTTGTCTAAGTGTTTCATGAATTCATTGATTTTAACAGCTGAGTTACTACATTATGTAAATGCACCACATTTTCTATATCCATTCCTCTCTTGAGGGACATCTGGGTTTTTTCTAGCTTCAGGCTATTATAAATAAGGGAGCTAGGAACATAGTGGAGCATGTGTCTTTATTCCATGTTGGAGTGTCGTCTGGCTATATGCCCATAATAAAAGTGTTGGAAAGATCAAGATTTCAAAGCCTATACCTAAAAAATAGTAAGAGCAATATACAGCAAACCAGTAGCCACTATCAATCTAAATGGAGAGAAACTTGAAACAATCCCACTAAAAACCAGGGATTAAACAAGGCTGCCCACTCTCTCCCTGCCTATAGTATTCAAAGTCCTAGCCCGAACAAATTGAAAATAAAAGAAAGTCAAAGAGATACAAATTGGAAAGGAAGAAGTCGAGATAACACTGTTTGAAGGTGATATGACAGTATACATAAGTGATCCCAAAAATTCTTCTGGATAACTCATAAACACAATAAACAACTTCAGGAAAGTGGCTGGATATAAAATTATTTCAAACAATTAAGTGGCACTCCTCTACTCAAAGGATAAATAGGCTGAGAAATAAATTAGGCAAACAACACCTTTCATGATAATCATAGTTACAAATAATATAAAATACCTTGGTATGACTCTAAGTAAGCAAGTGAAAGATATGATACGAACTTCAAGTCTCTGAAGAAAGAAATTGAAGATCTCAGAAGATGGAAAGATGTCACATCTTCATGGATTGACAGGATTAACATAGTAAAAATGGCCATCTTGCGAAAAGCAATCTACAGATTCAATGCAATCCCAATCAAAATTCCAACTCAATTCTTCATAGAGTTAGAAGGAGCAATTTCCAAATTCATCTGGAATAACAAAAAACCCAGGATAGCTAAAACTATTCTCAACAATAAAAAACTTCTAGGGTAACCACCATCCTTGACCTCAAGCTGTATTACAGAGCAAGCATGATATAAACTGCATGGTATTGGTACAATGACAGGCATGTAGATCAATGAAATAGAATTGAAGGCCAAAAAAATGAACCCACACACCTATGGTCAATTGATATTTGACAAAGGAGCTAATGCCACCCAGTGGAAAATAGACATTTTCAACAGATGGTGCTGGTACAACTGGTGCTTAGCATGTAGAAGAAATGCAAATCAATCCATTCTTATCTCCTTGTACAATGCTCAAGTCCAAGTGGATCAAGGGCCAGCATAATACCAGATACAATGAAACTAATAGAAAAGAAAGTTGGAGGAACCGCCAGACTGATTTCCAGAGTGTTTGTACCAATTTGCAACCCCACCAGCAGTGGAGGAGTGTTCCTCTTTCTCCACATCCTTGCCAACACCTGCTGTCTCCTGAATTTTTAATCTTAGCCATTCTGACTGGTGTAAGGTGAAATCTCAGGGTTGTTTTGATTTGCATTTCCCTAATGACTAATGAAGTTGAGCATTTTTTAAGATGTTTCTCTGTCATCCGAAATTCTTCAGGTGAGAATTCTTTGTTTAACTCTGTACCCCATTTTTTAATAGGGTTGTTTGGTTTTCTGGAGTCTAACTTCTTGAGTTCTTTATATATATTGGATATTAACCAACTATCTGATGTAGGATTCGTGAAGATCTTTTCCCAATTTGTTGGTTGCCGATTTGTCCTTTTGATGGTGTCCTTTGCCTTACAGAAACTTTGTAATTTTATGAGGTCCCATTTGTCAATTCTTGATCTTAGAGCATATGCTATTGGTGTTCTGTTCAGAAACTTTCTCCCTGTACCGATGTCCTCAAGGGTCTTCCCCAGTTTCTTTTCTATTAGCTTCAGAGTGTCTGGCTTTATGTGGAGGTCCTTGATCCATTTGGATTTGAACTTAGTACAAGGAGATAAGGATGGATCAATTTGCATTCTTCTGCATGCTGACCTCAAGTTGAACCAGCACCATTTGTTGAAAAGGCTATCTTTTTTCCATTGGATGTTTGCAGCCCCTTTGCCGAGGATCAAGTGGCCATAGGTGTGTGGGTTCATTTCTGGATCTTCAATCCTGTTCCATTGATCTGCCTGCCTATCACTGTAACAATACCATGCAGTTTTTAACACTATTGCTCTGTAGTATTGCTTGAGGTCAGGGATACTGATTCCCCCAGAATTTCTTATGTTGCTGAGAATAGTTTCAGCTATCCTGGGTTTTTTGTTATTCCAGATGAATTTGATAATTGCTCTTTCTAATTCTGTGAAGAATTGAGTTGGGATTTTGATGGGTATTGCATTGAATCTGTATATTGCTTTGAGCAAAATGGCCATTTTAACTATATTGATCCTGCCGATCCATGAGCATGGGCATATACCCAAAAGATTCCCCAGCATGTAATAAGGATACATGTTCTACTATGTTCACAGCAGCCCTATTTATAATTGCCAGAAGTTGGAAAGAACCCAGGTATCCCTCAACAGAAGAGTGGATGCAAAAAATGTGGTATATATTCACAATGGAGTACTATTCAGCCATTAGAAACAATGAATTCATGAAATTCTTAGGCAAATGGATGGAGCTGGAGAACATCATACTAAGTGAGGTAACCCTGACTCAAAAGGTGAATCATGGTATGCACTCACTAATAAGTGGATATTAACCTAGAAAACTGGAATACCCAAAACATAATCCACACATCAAATGAGGTACAAGAAGAACGCAGGAGTGGCCCCTTGTTCTGAAAAGACTCAGTGAAGCAGTATAGAACAAAATCAGAACAGGGAAGTGGGAAGGGTTGGGTGGGAAAACAGAGGGAGGGAAGGAGACTGATGGGACTTTCGGGGAATGGGGGTCCAGAAAAGGGGGAATCATTTGAAATGTAAATAAATATATCAATAAATTAAAAGAAAAAAAAAGAAATTTGGGAAGAGCCAACCAACAGATTGGGGAAAGATCTTTACCAATCCTGTATCCAGTAGAGGACTAATATCCAATATATATAGAAAGAACTCAAGAAGTTAGACTACAGAGTTGATTGTATTTTATATCTGAATAATTGTCAAATCTTTCTCTGATTTGTCACTTTATCTGCCCTTCAATTAGATGTCACTTTGAAACATAGATGATTCCTTCTGTAAACTAACCTTGCCTTCATTGCTTGGAAAAAAGGTGCATACTAAGTGCATGATTATATTGCAGACAATCCATATTACAATCCAAGGCATGTTTGCATGCCACTCAGGTCATATACCTTTTTTATTACACACACACACACACACACACACACACACACACACACACGATAATGAAACCTATTTCTGTATATATGAATGATTAAATGATAATAAACCTCTGAAAAAGATAAAGATACTAAGTTTTCTAGTAAGTATTCATTTGAAAAAAAAATGTTTCTTTGCAACCAGCACTCTGAGACATCATATTAATAATACATTAAATTTTCAAACAAATGTGGGTCTGAGAATCTGGGATTTTTATCTTATTACATTTATCTGAGATTGCCAGAGTTAACATAAAAGCAAAATCCATCTATATCTATAAGTAATCTTTAGGTATAATGATTTATTTACTTATAATTGGAGGTATAGGCAAAAATACACTAATAAAATTAAAACTACATTAGCTATTAATTTCAGACAAAATTAAGAAAATATTGTCATTGTAAATTGACAAGGTTGTCAGTTCTTATTAATATATATCTGAATGTATCAACATGAAATTGTCTTACAAATGAATATAAAAAGTAAGAAATGACAGATCTATGCATTCTATCTGTCAAGAATCAAAATATGTAATGCAAAAGAAAATAAAGCAAAACAAATGACAGAACTACAATAGAAAAAAGACATATCCAGATATATACTTAGAAATATCAGTACCATTCTGTAGGCAAACAATCAGTAAGGATGAAGTCCAGCTACAAAGAACTTAACTGTATCTAATTTGAAGTTTATAAAAGTTCTCCTATAACAATATCAGAAAGCACTGTGATACATGATTCATCCAACATATTAGACCTTATTTTGGCCTATGAAACATTAAAAATGATAGAAATCAGTAAATAAATGATATATGAAAAATAATAAAATGGACTAAAGAATATACCTCTATATATGTTAAAGATAAAATTTTGAGAAATGTCAAAATCTAAACGTTCTAAAATTGAAATGAAATTATCATTTAAATATCCATTATATAACCCATAATTGTTCCTGTTTAAAGGAAACATAGGGACAAAAATGGAACAGAAACTGAAATAAAGTCCATTCAGAGACCACCCCACAGTGTGATACATCCCATCCAATGACACCAACCCCTGACACTATTGCTGATGTCAAGAAGTACTTGCTGACAGGAACCTGGTATAGCTGTTGCCTAAGAGGTTCTACCAGTGCCTTACCAATATATATGTAGGCGTTCATAGCCAACTATTGGACTAAGCATGGGGACCCCAGTGGAGGAGTTAGGAGAAGGGCTGAAGAAGCTGAAGGGGATTGCAGTCCCATAGAAAGAACAATATTATAACTAACCCAGAGCTCCAGGGACTAAATCACCAACCAAAGAGTACACATGGAGGAACCTATTGCTCCAGCTACATAGGTAGCAGAAGATTGCCTCATCTAGGAGTAGGAGTGGAGGCACTTGGTCTGGTGGGGGCTTTATACCCCAAAGAAGGGTGATGCTACAGGAGTGAGGCAGCAGTGAGTGGGTAGGTGATGACCCATTTAGAGGCAAAGGGGAGGGGAAGACATAAGCAGTTCTTGGAGGGGAGACCAGGAAATGAGAAAGCATTTGAAATAAAATAATAAAAAAATACAATATGAACAATGAAGTCATATTATAAGTATAGTTACAGGAATATTAGGAAAATAGAGACCATAGAATTAGACAGCATAAAACCATAATTTGTGTCTATTTTTTATTAGCTTATCTTTAATTATTATCCCATATTTACATGATGACTGCAGTTCTCCTTCCTCTCCTCTACTCTTCCACACCCCCAGCTTTCCATGTCCTCATATCTCTCCGTTTTCTACCTCGAAAAAAAGCACTTCTGCCAGGGACATCAACCAAAAACTGTACAAGAATCTAGCAGGCATACCATCACATCAAGGCTTAAAGTCTACTCGTTCAATATGAAGTAACAGTACAACTTAAACATCAAATTTCTAAAGTAACAAAAAAAGAAGACATTGGCATTGTATGTTTTTAAAGTATGAAAATGTTATATAAAATATAGCAAAGTAAAATGGAATACTTAGAAAACAACATAGAAGGTATTTTAGTTGTCAAATGACATTTGAAACATAATTTACCAATGAAACACTTTAGAATAAATTTTCACGGTTTTGAAATTATGTAATTGTCAAGGTAGGCATTTTCTTTTTTTTTCTTTTCTTTTTCTTTTTTTTAAATTATTTTTTATTCGAAAAAAATTAATTTTTATTCGATATATTCTTTTTTCTTTTTTATTCGATATATTTTTATTTACATTTCAAATGATTTCCCCTTTTCTAGGCCCCCACTCCCTGAAAGTCCCATCAGCCCCCTTCCCTCCCCCTGTTTTCCTATCCAACCCTTCCCACTTCCCTGTTCTGGTTTTGCCCTATACTGCTTCACTGAGTCTGGCCCCAGAACAAGGGGCCACTCCTCCATTCTTCTTGTACCTCATTTGATGTGTGGATTATGTTTTGCATATTCCAGTTTTCCAAGCTAATATCCACTTATTAGTGAGTGCATACCATGATTGATCTTTTGAGACTGGGTTACCTCACTTAGTATGATGTTCTCCAGCTCCATCAATTTGCCTAAGAATTTCATGAATTCATTGTTTCTAATGGCTGAATAGTACTCCATTGTGTAGATATACCACATTTTTTGCATCCACTCTTCTGTTGAGGGATACCTGGGTTCTTTCCAGCTTCTGACAATTATAAATATGGCTACTATGAACATAGTGGAACATGGATCCTTATTACATGCTGGGAAATCTTCTGGGTATATGCCCGGGAGTGGTATAGCAGGGTCTTCTGGAGGTGAAGTGCCCAGTTTTCGGAGGAACCACCAGACTGATTTCCAGAGTGGTTGTACCAATTTGCAACCCCACCAGCAGTGGAGGAGTGTTCCTCTTTCTCCACATCCTCACCAACACCTGCTGTCTCCTGAATTTTTAATCTTAGCCATTCTGACTGGTGTAAGGTGAAATCTCAGGGTTGTTTTGATTTGCATTTCCCTAATGGCTAATGAAGTTGAGCATTTTTTAAGATGCTTCCCCACCATCCGAAGTTCTTCAGGTGAAAATTCTTTGTTTAACTCTGTACTCCATTTTTTCATAGGGTTATTTGGTTTTCTGGAGTCTAACTTCTTGAGTTCTTTATATACATTGGATTTTAGCCCTCTATCTGATGTAGGATTGGTGAAGATCTTTTCCCAATTTGTTGGTTGCCGATTTGCCCTTTTGATGGTGTCCTTTGCCTTACAGAAACTTTGTAATTTTATGAGGTCCCATTTGTCAATTCTTGATCTTAGAGCATACGCTACTGGTGTTCTGTTCAGGAACTTTCCCCCTGTACCAATGTCCTCAAGTGTCTTCCCCAGTTTATTTTCTATTAGCTTCAGAGTGTCTGGCTTTATGTGGAGTTCTTTGAACCATTTGGAGTTGAGCTTAGTAAAAGGAGATAAGAATGGATCAATTCTCAATTTTCTGCATGCTGACCTCCAGTTGAACCAGCACCATTTGTGAAAAGGCTATCTTTTTTCCATTGGATGTTTTCTGCCCCTTTGTCAAGGATCAAGGATAGGAGTATGGGTTCATTTATGGCTCTTCAATCCTGTTCCATTGATCTGTCTGTCTGTCAGTGTACCAATACCATGCAGTTTTTAACACTACTGCTCTGTAGTATTGCTTGAGGTCAGGGATACTGATACCGCCAGAATTTCTTTTATTGTTGAAAATAGTTTTAGCTATCCTGGGTTTTTTGTCATTCCAGATGAATTTGAGGATTGCTCTTTATAACTGTGAAGAATTGAGTTTGGAGTTTGATGGGTATTGCGTTGAATCTGTGTATTGCTTTTGGCAAAATGACCATTTTAACTGTATTAATCCTGCCAATCCATGAGCATGGGAGGTTTTTCCATTTTTTGAGGTCTTCTTCCATTTCCTTTTTCCTAGTCTTGAAGTTCTTGTCATACAGATCTTTCACATGTTTGGTAACAATCACCCTAAGGTACTTTATATTGTTTGTGGCTATTGTGAAGGGGTCATTTCCCTAATTTCTTTCTCAGCCTGCTTATCCTTTGAGTATAGGAAGGCCACTGATTTGCTTGAGTTGATTTTATAACCTGCCACTTTGCTGAAGTTGTTTATCAGCTGTAGGAGTTCTCTAGTGGGGTTTTTTGGGTCACTTAGGTAGACTATCATGTCATCTGCAAATAATGATAGTTTGACTTCTTCCTTTCCAATTTGTATCCATTTGACCTCCTTATGTTGTCTAATTGCCCGAGCTAGTACCTCAAGTACAATCTTGAAAAGATATGGAGAGAAAAGGCAGCCCTGTCTAGTCCCTGATTTTAGTGGCATTGCTTCAAGTTTCTCTACATTTAGTTTGATGTTGGCTACCGGTTTGCTGTATATTGCTTTTACTATGTTTAGGTATGGGCCTTGAATTCCTATTCTTTCCAAGACTTTAAGCATGAAAGGATGCTGAATTTTGTCAAATGCTTTTTCAGCATCCAATGAAATGATCATGTGGTTTTTTTCTTTGAGTTTGTTTATGTAGTGGATTGCATTGATGGATTTCCATATATTGAACGAACCCTGCATCCCTGGGATAAAGCCTTCTTGATCATGGTGGATGATCGTTTTGATGTGTTCTTGGATTCGGTTGGCAAGAATTTTATTGAGTATTTTTGCATCGATGTTCATAAGGGAAATTGGTCTGAAGTTTTCTTTCTTTGTTGGATCTTTGTGTGGTTTTGGTATCAGCATAATTGTGGCTTTGTAGAAGGAATTGGGTAGTGTTCCTTCTGTTTCTATTTTGTGGAATAGTTTGCAGAGTATTGGTGTTAGGTCTTCTTTGAAGGTCTGATAGAATTCTGCGCTGAAACCATCTGGTCCTGTGTTTTTTTTTGGTTGGAAGACTTTCTATGACCCCTTCTATTTCTTTAGGGGTTATGGGACTGTTTAGATGATCTATTTGGACCTGATTTAATTTTGGTATTTGGTATCTGTCAAGGAAATTGTCCATTTCCTCCAGATTCTCCAGTTGTGTTGAGTATAGACTTTTGTAGTAGGATCTGATGATTTTTTGGATTTCCTCAGTTTCTGTTGTTATATCCCCCTTTTCACTTCTAATTTTGTTAATTTGGATGCTTTCTCTGTGCCCTTTGGTCAGTCTGGCTAAGGGTTTATCTATCTTGTTGATTTTCTCAAAGAACCAGCTCCTGGTTTTGTTGATTTTTTTGTATGGTTCTCTTTGTTTCCACTTGATTGATGTCAGCCCTGAGTTTTATGATTTCCAGTCTTCTACTCCTCCTGGGTGAATTGGCTTCTTTTTGTTCTAGGGCTTTCAGGTGTGTCATTAAGCTGCTAGTGTATGCTCTCTCCATTTTCTTTTTGGAAGCACTCAGAGCTATGTGTTTTCCTCTTAGCACTGCTTTCATTGTGTCCCAAAGATTTGGGTATGTTGTGCCTTCATTTTCACTAAATTCTAAAAAGTCTCTGATTTCTTTCTTTATTTCTTCTTTGGCCAAGGTGTCATTGAGTAGTTTATTGTTCAGCCTCCATGTGTATGTGGGTTTTCTGTTGTTTTTGTTGCTATTGCATACCTCTCTTACACCATAGTGATCTGATAGGATTAGTTCGATCTTCTTGTATTTGTTGAGGTCTGTCTTGTGACCAATTATATGGTCGATTTTGGAGAAGGTACCATGAGGTGCTGAGAAAAAGGTATATTCTTTTGCTTTAGGGTGAAATGTTCTATAAATATCAGTCAAATCCAATTGTTCCAAAGCTTCAATAGTTTTACTGTGTCCCTGTTTGGTTTCTGTTTTCCTGATCAGTACATTGAGGAGAGTGGAGTGTTGAAGTCCCCCATATTGTGTTAGGTGAAATGTGTGCTTTGAGCTTTAGTAAAATTTCTTTTACGAATGAGGGTGCCCTTGGATTTGGCGCATAGATGTTCAGAATTGAAAGTTCTTCTGAGTGGATTTATCCTTTGACCACAAGAAGTGTCCCTCAGTGTCTCTTTTGATGACTTTAGGTTGAAAGTCAATTTTATCTGATATTAGAATGGCTACTCCAGCTCGTTTCCCAAGACCATTTGCTTGTAAAATTGTCTTCCAGCCTTTTACTCTAAGGTAGTTTTTGTCTTTGACATTTAGGTGTGTTTCCTGTATGGACCAAAATGTAGGGTCCTGTTTCCTTATCCAGTCTGTTAGTCTATGTCTTTTTATTGGGGAATTGAGTCCATTGATATTAAGAGAAATTAAGGAGTAGAGATTATAGCTTCCTGTCATTTTTTGATGTTATTTTTATATTTGAGTGGATATCTTCTTTTGGATTTGATGAAGGAAGGTTACTATCTTGCTTTTTCCAGGGTGTAGTTTCCCTCCTTGTATTGGAGTTTTCCTCCTATTATTCTTTGCAGAGTTGGGTTTGTGGAAAATATTGTGTAAATTTGGTTTTGTCATGAAATGTCTTGGTTTCTCCATCTATTGTGATTGAGAGTTTTGCTGGGTATAGTAGTCTCGGCTGGCATTTGTGTTCTCTTAGAATCTGCATGAGATCTGCCCAGGATCTTCTAGCTTTCATGGTCTCTGGTGAGAAGTCTGTTGTGATTCTGATAGGTCTTCCTTTATATGCTACTTGCCCTTTTTCTCTTACTGTCTTTAATATTCTTTTTTTGTTTAAAAATATGGAACTCTTCACGAATTTACATGTCATCCTTGCGCAGGGGCCATGCTAATCTTCTCTGTATCGTTCCAATTTTAGTATATGTGCTGCCAAAGCGAACACAAGGTAGGCATTTTCTAACATACTTCAATAGTTTCTTATAAAGAAAATATAGTTTTATTAAATTAATACATATTCAAAGTGCTTAATATTTACTATAAAAAGTTGAAATTTTTCCATGGAATATTTTCAGTAAAAATGCTTCTAATTTATAACATGCAGTGTATCTTGATTATATTTATTTTGTATGTTTATATGTTATATTTTACATACAATATATTTTGTTCATGATTTTGCATTCCCTAACTCCTGTCATGTCCTCTACACATTCAACCTCCATGTTCATTTTCTCACTGTCTTTCTGTCTTTCTTTGTTGCTCCCCCACCATTCTTCTCTTTTTCTCTCACAAATAAAAACCACAAAAAAACACATTAAAACCAAGGCTAACATAGAAAAAATTGAATAAGATAAGAAATATCAAAACAAAGCTACATTTAAAAGGCCCACTTGTCAAACATGAAGCTTTGATAAATGAGGTATGAGGAAGATATCTGATTTAGGACTGAGTATTCCAAAGATTCCCATTCAATATACATTGTCCTATTGTGTGTCTCTGTGTTAATACTCACAGACACATTGATAAATTGAATCAAATTGAAGATCCTGATGTAATTTCACCTATACATCTGATTTTTTGACAATCTAAAAACACACACTGGAGAAAATCAATGGTGCTGGTGTAGATAGTTAAACACCTAAAATAAAAATGGACCCATATTTATGACAATGAACGAGCAACTCTAAAGAATCAAGGACCTCGATGTAAGACAAGATACTCTGAATTGAAAGTTAGTATTAGAATACAAAAAACAACAACAAAACAAAACCAACAACAAAAATACTAAAAAACAAAAAGAATATAAGAATAAAGTTACTCTTAAAGACATATTTTCTGTCTATAAATCAGTGCATCATTTAAACCTTAAAGGAGGAAATGCTTGTAGTGCTCAAAATTAAAAACAACTAAATTGACTTCAATTCATGAATATCGAAAATATTATATAACATTGTCACTGATAACAAGGAAAGTATTGTCTTATTTTGCTTTCATTTGCTATGGCAAAGATCACAAACAAAACCCAGCTGGACAGGGAAAGATTTATTTGGCTTACTCATCCCAACTACAGTTAATAATTGAAAGAGTACAAGACAGGAATTCAAGCAGAATAGGAAAGAACTAGATTCGGTGCCTGAAAGAAAAATCATGGAACAATACTTTTTATTGGCTTGCTTTAAATTCCTTGCTAAGCTTTATTATTATTATTATTATTATTATTATTATTATTATTATTGTTTTGTTTTGTAATGCTACCTGGTACAAACTTCTGCCAAGACTGTCATCATCCATTGTGCAGTATGCCATCCCATATCAATAATTAGTCAGGAAGATGCCCTACAGACTTGACTACATTATCATATAATATGGAAGCATTTTTCAGTTGACACTTTCCCTTCCTAAATGAATCTCCTTACATCAAGATAATTAAAAACTAAACAAATATTCCAACTATATTACATTTCAGAAAATGCAAAAAAAAAAAAAAGAAACTTTGAAAAGAAGGTTAATAGGGGTATATGATGAGTTGATACAAGACTGGACAAGTTTAGGGTAGGAAACCTATGCCCCAAAACAAATATTTTTAAGCCATTATGCATTTGTGAATTTTTGGGTTATACAGTCAAAGACTGAAGACTGGGTAAAGCTAGGCAGCGGTAGCACACATCTTTAATCCTAGCACTTGGGAGGCTGTGGGAGGTGGATTTCTGAGTTCGAGGCCAGCCTGGTCTACATTATGAGTTCCAGGACAGCCAGGGATACACAGAGAAACCCTGTCTTAAAAAAAAAATGAAGGCTGAATAAAGCTTAATACATCAATATGAATTAATCAAGGGTCATGAATAATTCACATTAACATGTCCATTAAAAGGAAACTAGCATGGAAACAAGGTTGATAGAAACTTCCTATATTATCTGGTTATTTTATTTAATGTGGACATTTAACATTGTTGTAACAATCAATTTGATTAATGGAAACAATATTAATACTCAATATAATTTCTATAGAAGTGATTGAGAAATATCAATCAGAAAATAAAACATATTCTTTAGTCACTACCTTTCTATGTAAATAAATATATTCATTGATGCTCTATCAAAATTCCAATGATTTTTGAATAACATTAATAAGACTTTCATGTTAGTATGTATTTAAATAGCACTTATTGTTCTAATCCTGAAGGATTAAAGGAAAATAACAAAATACAAAACTGACAAAAGCAAAGCTTGCATTATGATATACAGGGACCTATGAAACATGAGTGGCTAATGATCTAAACACTGCATATGGATTAACAGCATGTCTTCCTGCATAAAAGATCCAAATTAGAATTGGAACTAATATATTTCAAATAAAATGAAAAAGCAAACAAATCCCTCACAGGTATGTATTTTGTTTTTCAGGTTTTCTCTCCAGATGTAGTCAAGTTGACAAAAATATCCATAACAACAGTTCTTAACACAGACACTGTTCTACTAGTGCATCAGACTGTAACAAGTATTATCTTGTTTAATATAGCCAAAACATGCATTTGAATTCTGAAATGTGATGATGGACAAGAGGTACTCAATGTACTAGTTTGCACAAAATATTTCCAAATTAGCATATCTGACAGGACAGTAAATGAGTATTAACAAGAACCTACGTTTGTACATTTATTATGAGACTCAAAGAAGTTCTACATTATCATTCTATTAAAATTAGCATTCATTTATTTTTCTAAAATAACAAGTTGGTTTTTCAAATTCTAGACACTTTAAAAAGTTGACGAATCTATATTTTTAGGCACACAGTTTCTAAATTTATGTCATAGAACCACACTACTTTTCCCTTTGAAAAATCTTTCTATTTTCACCATATTTTCCTTTCACTTTCCATTCTGAATTTATTGAGTCTCATGAACTCACTTAACCTACCCTAATAATCCAAGGCTAGAAATACCACTGGTTAATAACATTAATTCCATTTCAACCTTATTTTCCTTAAACACTGTAACTTGAAATATACACATATTCTGCATTTCCCTAATGACTAATGATGTTGAGCACTTCTTAAGGTGCCTCTCGGCCATCTGAATTTCTTCAGGTGAAAATTCTTTGTTTAGATCTGTACCCCATTTTTAATAGGGTTATTTGGTTCCCTGGGGTCTAACTTCTTGAGTTCTTTGTATATATTGGATATTAGCCCTCTATCAGATGTAGGGTTGGTGAATATCCTTTCCCAATTTGATGGTTGCCATTTTGTCCTTTTAACAGTGTCCTTTGCCTTACAGAAACTTTGTAATTTTATGAGGTCCCATTTGTCAATTCTTGATCTTAGAGCATAAGCTATTGGTGCTCTGTTCAGGAACTTTCCACCTGCAACAATGTCCTCAATGGTCTTCCCCAGTTTCTTTTCTATTAGTTTCAGTGTGTCTGGCTTTACATGGAGGTCCTTGATCCACTTGGAGTTGAGCTTAGTACAAGGAGATAAGGATGGATCAATTTGTACTCTTCTCCACGCTGACCTCCAGTTGAACCAGCACCATTTGTTGAAAAGGCTATCTTTTTTCCATTGGATGTTTTCAGCCCCTTTGTCGAGGATGAAGTGGCCATAGGTGTGTGGGTTCATTTCTGGATCTTCAATTCTATTCCATTGATCTGCCTGCCTGTCACTGTACCAATACCATGAGCAAAACAGATAGGTTAAATGTCCTCAAGAACTTGGGTTTTGATTGAAATAAAGAGGAAGGCATCAAGGAAGTCTCGTTCTATTTATAGGACATTTTGAAACCACACAGCAAAGCAGAGTAAAGCACACACACACACACAAAAAAATAGTGCTATGTAACAGATCAGTGGTTGCATGAGACCTGGGATGGAAGTGGAAAATGTTTTAGGATGATAAAACTATTTCCTACAACTAGGTACTTACAGAAATTCATGTGTACACAGTTAACAAACTGATCTCATTTTACATTTGAAATTGGTTAATGTTATTGAAAATATATAACAGATCAGAAAAATGTGCCCATATAAGAACTTCTGAAGAGTAAATGACTTTGATATCAAGTGTAGCATATGAATACTTGACATTAATCTAGGCAACATCAGGGACAACATAAAACCAGCCACAAATGCAAACATAAACTTCAATATATGAAATATAAAATATTAATAAATATCTAGAATGTTATTAACAAGTGATCAGTTAGCAACAATAGAATTCTTACTAATAAATTTAAAATATTTAAGTGACATTTTCTCATGATAATCAAAATAAAATTGAAATACATCAAATAAAGCACTAAAGTTAAAAAATATTTACTGTAATAAGAAATGGACTACCAGAAATCCATGGGATAAAATCAGTTATCTGAGCTGAATTTAAAAACATATTTTGAATTAAATGAGTTAGAGAATTTTCTCCTTCTTTATTCCAGCTAAAATTAATTTTTACAGGAAAAATGTAATGATTATCTTTAAAGACCTTCAGTAACACTGATAAGAGCTCAATAGTAGAATGCATGTCTAACATATTCAAAATGTTGTTTTCATCTCCTTAGTCTGACCAAAAAAGGTTAATATTAATAAATTTCATGAAACAACGACTACTCATAAATAAATACATCATCTGAAAATGCTAAATTTGATTTAAATGCTAAATGTTAAATTAGATATTTTTCTTATTTATTTATTTTAAACTCCAGATTTTATTCCCCTCTTTGTCCACCCTCCAAATGTTCCACATTGCATATGCCCTCCCCACCTTCCCTGTCTCCATATGGATATCTCCACCACCCACCACCCACCAGCCCACCAGACCTCTAAACTCCCTGGGGCCTCCAGTCTCTTGAAAGTTAGGTGCATCTTATCTGACTAAACCCAGACCCAGCAGTCCTCTGCTGTATATGTGTTGGGGGTCTCATATCAGCTGGTTGTGCTGCCTGGTTGGTGGTCCAATGTCTGAGAGTTTTCAGGGCTCCAGATTAGTTGAGACCTCCTTCAGGACTGCCCACCTCCTCAGCTTCTTTCAACCTTTCCACAATTCAATGACAAGGGTCAGCAGCTTCTGTGCATTGGTTGGTTGCAAATATCCGCATCTGACTCTATCAGCTGCTTATTGGGTCTTTCAGAGTGCAGTCATGACAGGCCCCTTACTCTGTAGCCTCAGAAATAGTGTCAGGCCTTGAGCTTCCCCCTGAGCTGGATCCCAGTTTGGGCCTGTCACTGGACCTTCTTTTCCTCAGGCTCCTCTCCGTTTCCATCCTTGCAGTTCTTTCAGACAGGAACAATTACGGGTCAGAGTTGTGACTGTGGGATGGCAACTCCCTCCCTCACTTGATGCCCTGTCTTACTGCTGGAGGGAGGAAGGGACCAGTGAGGGAAAGTGGACAGGGTTTGGGGAGAAGATGGGAACTTGGTCTGTTATTGGCTGAAGCCCTGAGGGGGCAGCAGAAAGAATGGAAAAAGGCAACCTCAGGAGGGAGGAGGTGAGAGACACCCCCCCAAGTACACCAGAAACCTGGGAGGTGAGAGACTCTCAGGACTCAAAGGGAGGGACCTTAGATGAAATGCCCGACAGTAGGGTGAGGGAACTTATAGATATTCAATTCTTTTCTTTCATAAAACATTTTTTATTAGATATAGTCTTTATATTTCAAATGATTTCCCCTTTCCTGGTTACCCCCTCCCCAAAATTCCTATAAGCCCTACTCCCTCCCCCTGTGCCCCAATCAACCCCCTCCTGCTTCCCTGTGCTGGTATTCCCCTACATTGCTGCATCAAGCCTTTCCAGGACCACAAGCCTCTCCTTCCTTCTTTTGGACATCATTTGATATGTGAATTGTGTCTTGGGTATTCCAAGCTTCTGGACTAATATCCACTTATCAGTGAGTGCATACCGTGGTGTTTTTTTGTGATTGGGTTACCTCACTTAGGGTGATATTTTACAGTTCCCCCCATTTGCCTAAGAATTTCATGAATTCATTGTTTTTAATAGCTGAGTAATATTCCATTGTGTTAATATACCACATTTTCTGTATCCATTCCTCCATTGAGGGACATCTGCATTCTTTCCAGCTTCTGGCTATTATGAATATAGTGGAGCATGTGTCCTTATTACATGCTGGACAATCCTCTGGGTATATGCCCAGGAGTGGTATAGCAGGGTCTTCGGGTAATATCATGCCCAGTTTTCTGAGGAACTACCAGACTGATTTCCAGAGTGGTTTTACCAGCTTGCAATCCCACTAGCCATGGAGGAGTGTTTCCCCTTTCTCCACATCCTTGCCAAAATTTGCTGTCTCCTGAGTTTTTGATCTTAGCCATTCTGACTGGTGTGAGGTGGAATCTCAGGGTTGTTTTGACTTGCATTTCCCTGATGACTAAGGATGTTGAAAATTTCTTTAGGTGCTTCTCAGCCATTCGATATTCTTCGGGTAAAAATTCTTTGTTAGATATTCAATTCTTAAATAACAATATCTTACTGATGATGATGTCACACACTGGTCCCAAGACATGGTGAACTCAAGTTGGTACTGACCAGGAAGCTTTCTCCTTGTTATTTAGCTTTCTTATTACCAGAATTTGTCATGTAGACTGTTGTGGGGGAAATTTTATGAACAATTTTCTACAACTATGAACCCTGTGAACTATTCAACAGAGCAATATATTACCCAGAACTTTAATAGTGGCATAAATATTGTGTCAATAGTAACTACTCTTTGACTGGGTTTCAGGCCTTATCTGTAGGAGTAAATAAATACCTGCTACTGTAAATATGTCCAAGAAAACATGGGAAGGATAAAAGACATCCCAGGAAGTGAATCTACTGCAAATATTATGCTAAATGAGCATAGTATCAGACTGCCCTCAAATCTGTTTCTCTATCCATAAGAGAAGTTTCTTTGCGCAGTAGGTGCTGTTTAATGTGGAAATTCACAACTTAAAAGTGCAAAGAATTATCTGTGACATGTTCACCAATAAATAGGACATTTATATCACAAAATCCTCAGGGACTATCATGGAACAGGGCACAAAAAGAATGAAAGTCTCAGAAATCTGGAGGAGCAGAGGGAAAAAGTGTTTTCTGGGCTACTACCCTCGTGAACTAGCAGCAGCTGTGGTTACCTTTACAAGAACAAATCCTTCTAGTGGAGTGGGCCTCTGAGTATCCATCGTTGATTGAGGAGCTATTGACACTTGATATCTTCTTAGAAAAGGAAAGTCAGTTGTCTTTAAATGTATGACACCGGGTAAGTCAAATATGCTCCAGTGGATAATCCCACACCCAGGCTATATAAGAAGCACAAATCAAATATGGACTCAGTGTTTACATTTTAAAAGTCGGGTCCAAAGTGGGTGGGGATGAGAATGGCAGAACTAGAATTTATGCCTGGAAAAATTTGGGAAGGAGTAGGTGTGAACCAAATAAAAAAGCATTGTATTACATTCTTAAGAATTAATACAAATGTCATATTGAAATATTCAATTTTACTACAATGGAAAATATATGACTGTTCTCTAGTTAGGATATTTAAATCTAACTTTATTTAGCAAACCATAGACAAATGCAATAATACGCTTAAATAAGTTAGACTTTTAAAAATAATGGCATGTAAAAGATGAAATTCTCATAGCCTATTCTATCTTACCTGTGAATTGTCCATTAAACTAACAGACTGCTTTTTATGTACTTACTGGAAATTAAAGACAGTACTTTTCTGTTTAGTTAATATCATGCACATGGGTAGGTACTTAACAGAATAATTACCACTATAGTGTTAATGACTGTTTGGTTAATGTGGTGAAAATGAAGATTATTTTTTCTTAGATGCATTTATGGTAATGCTGTTTTTTAAAAATAACATGCATTATTCATACAGCCATAAAACAAAAGTATCATTGTTGGAAAGCATAAGCTATCATCATCATTATTATAGCAAGTTGAAAACATAGCAGTGTATAAAAAATTGGAACCTATCACTGGAAATTCTTTCCTTTAATGGTATTAGATTTATTTTAAATCATGAAAACCCATGAATGCATAGATATAGTGCTTGTGACCTACAAATACAAAAACTATTTTTAAAGGCCAATTTAATATAGCCAGGCTATCCCTTTATGTTTCAATACATAGAACACAGATATATTCTTTTAAATACATTTTCAGCGTCACATGATGTATATAATGTATCTTACCAAAATTTTTCTCTATAAGTAGATGTATAGTTTTATCTATATTCAAAATTTTCATTTTTTTTAAATTTATTGATATATTTATTTACATTTCAAATAATTTCCCCTTTTCTGGACCCCCACTCCCCGAAAGTCTCATCAGTCCCCTTCCCTCCCCCTGTTTTCCCACCCAACCCTTACAAAATTATAATCTTGTCTGTTTTTTATGTCTAATAGTTTTATATGTTGTTTCAAGCTGTAAGAAAGTGGATTTTTTCCTAAGCATATAAACAGCTTAAGATTCAATCCCTAACACAACATAAAATATTTGAAATTTGACTATTAAAACTGAAATAAATAAAACCTGAAATAAATCCCATTAAATGAGTAAAAATGCCATCTAAAAGCTGTGAAAATATATTTCACCCAAGTATATTGGCGATAAGTTAGCATCATACCTGTGAATGTGGTGGTTTGAATCCAAACAGCAGCAGTAGGATCTTACATGCTCTGTCATCAAGAGTGGCACTATTTGAAAAGTATTAGGAAGTGGAGCCTTGTTGGAGGAAGTGGAGCTTTTTAGGAGGAGGTGTGTGCTTTGAAATTTCAAAAAGCCCACACTAAGTTGCTGAACTTTCTCTCTCTCTAGGCCTAAGAATCAGGATATAAATGTCTCATTTCACTACCAGACCTTTTTTTTTCTCTGTGGCCATGTTCCCAGTCTTGGTGATAATATACTAAACCTTTTATAGTGTATGTAAATCTTTAATTAAATGCTTTTTATTTTATAAGAGTTGCCTTGGCCATGGTTGTTCCTCCCAGTATTAGAACAATGACTAAGCCAATATATATAGGCATATGTGAACAAATGCAAAACACTAAGCTGATAAACAAAAGTGATAAAAACACAAAAGACACTTTATAATGTCCATCACAGTAACATTTGACATAGAAAACATCTAGAATGCTAAATTTGTGTCAACAAGAAAATGATAAATAAATTGTATAACGTTACCATAAATGTATTGCTTTTAGTGCAACTCTATGTAGGGTTATCACTGGGATTTAAAATAGATGTTGTAGATTTAGTAAAAAAGCAAAGAAATAACATGTATGATAAGATATAATTTCCAAAAAAGGAAAATTATCTATTATTAGTGGATAACTATTTGATAAAATGGTTGTGAAAGCATTGAGTGAATGATAGTATATGGATTCCAAAGCAGAGATGTGGAAAGTTTAAAATTGCTAATTCTATTTTAATGATCCAATCCTGGAATGTGAAATGCCAAAATTTTTGTGTAGAACATACTTCAATCCTGGGATTTTAAACACATTTTCAACATATATATTGAAAAATGATCAGAATGCAGAGGAGAATGAGACACAAGCTCCAGTGTCTAGCTCTGAGTGAAAGGTAATTGTTAGCCATTACAAAAGAGACAGTTTTCTCTATGAGCATATGTTCTGGTAAGGTGAATACACTCTAGTGAAAGATCATACATTCAAAAATTACAAAACATTGTTTTTCATTATAAAGGTAAAATGGCATCCACCTGCCTCTGAAATACTATGGTCTAATGCCATTGTTGCTCTTATGGTTCCTGTTAGCTGTCAGCATGCGAGAATCTACAATCACTTTGTTTAGGATGTGGACATCCCTATGGGAGTTTATCTTAAATGCATTCATTGATGCAAGAAAATGCAGCTGCTGTATATGGTGTATAATAGAGAAAGGAAGCAAAAATGTACATTTATTATTCTCTGCTCCATGATTACAGATTCGATATCACCAGGAACTTCATGTTCTTTGACTTTTCTGACATTGATGGACTGTTCCTTGAAATGTAAAGTAAAACAAATCTTTTTCTCCCCTAAGATTCTTTTGTATGAATATTTTATCACAGCAAGAAAAGAAACTAAGACAGTTGCCAATAAGAACTAGATAATAATAACTTATTGCTGAAGACACCACATGTTTTGGTTTCAGGACATAGAGAAATCAAACTCTAAATGAGCTTGGAGCTTCCTCCCTGTTGAGTAGCTAACATAATACCAGAAGGAACTATGTAGGCAGCTTGAAGATAAAAGTCAATGGTCTTACTCAGCAGTGTACTCTGCATGCCACAATGCTGACATGCCAAAAAAGATGTGCCTGTGGATTCGATAGTGGAATGACTATTAGGGGGATAATTAACAGCTTTCTGATTCTATTTGAGGCTATTTCACAAGGAAGAGCTCCTTCCTTGAATCTTAAACTTCCAAAGCACATAGCTTTAAAAGTCTAAGTACAATACTATTGTTTTGTGTACTATGCTGGTTACTATACATACTACACTGGTTAGTTTATTTATATTTTCTATCAACTTGACATAAGCTAGAGTCACTTGCAAGAGATAGCCCCAAATGGTAAAATATTTCTCTCAGATATATGAGACTGTAAGCAAATACATGGGATATTTCCTTTATTAATAATTTACCTAGAAAGTTCCAGTCCAGAGTGGATGATGCCACATGTGGGCAGGGGGTCCTGAGTTGTATAAGAAAGCTGGCTGAGCTAGCAATTGAGAGCAAGCTAGCAAGCATCACTCCTCCATGACCACTGTGTCAGTTCCTTCCCCCCACGTCCCTGCTCTGCTTCAGTCCTTGCTTTTCTTCCCTCAATGACTGACTATGATTGAGACATTGTTTTTTGGTTTTTCAAGACAGGGTTTCCCTGGCTGTCCTGGAATTCACTCTGAAGACCAGGCTGGCCTCAAACTCAGAAATCCACTTGCCTCTGCCTCCCAAGAGCTGAGAGTAAAAGCGTGCACCACCACTGCCTGGGGACATAAAATTCAAATAAACTTATCTCTCCCTAAGTTGCTGTAAACCATTCCCTTTATCACAGAAACAGAAAACAAATCAGAAAATAAATTGGTACTGAAGAATAAGCACAAAAATACTTTGGAGGAAGACTGTGCAAATGTTTAGAATTGCTGAAAAATCTATTATTTATCAAAGTTTAATGAACTCCTCTGTGTTTAGGACATATGGATGCTGAGAGCAAATCAAATGATGGAAGCCTCATATTGAAGTTTCAGAATGAACAAAAAACTAAATCAAGTGCATTTTATGATATATTTACATTTTAAGTTAAAAGATTGTGGTTTCTTGTCACCACGGACTGAATAATCAATTGCTATAAACTGGCGTCAGTGAAGTAGAATCTTTGAAGTGTTTGCTCAGGGAAATCAGGTAGAGCTATGACCTGCAGATAGTATCAAGGAAGCATCTCATGCTGGCAGCCAAAATGTATAAGGAGTAAGAGTCTAAAACATGTTACTGTGCTCTTTAGTGTGAGTGCTTCAGGACTGAAGGGTCTTGGAGATTAGCCAGAAATAGAGAGGTCATAGACAAAAGCCTTGCCATGACATCATGTAGCAGATTAGAGTTGCAGAAGAAAGGGCAGTAGGGAATTAGTGAAGGTTCAGCCTCAGTTTCATTGGAGACCTATACATTTTAGAGACAGTAGGACTGGAATATAAACACAAAGGATAATGGCAGGTATGTAGTTGAGCTTCCCTGAGCCTACTAAATGAATTGAGAGCATTGCAGATGGCAAGCTGGGCAGGTGCAGCTGTACAAGTCCTTTGGACCCTGGAAGATCATGAATAGGTACCCTGCATAATACATTGAGCTATTTATACTGCTGTATTTGGCTTTGCATTTATTTAGCTGTAATTGTGCCTCTGTTCTTCCATGGTCAAATGTAAAGTATATAACCTACTTTTTTCTTAATTTATAGGGATCCAGAGCTGAAAGATTTCAGATTTTTAAAAATATGGTTTGATAGGTTTTGTTTGTTTATTTGCTTTCTTTTTTAATTATTTTTTATTCGATATATTCTTTATTTACATTTCAAATGATTTCCCCTTTCCTTGATCCCTACTCCCAAAAAGTCCCATAGGCCCTCTTCCCTCCCCCTGTTCCCCCATCCACCTCTTCCCACTTCCATGTTCTTGTATTCCCCTACTCTGCCGCAGTGAGCCTTTCCAGAACCAGGGGCCACTCCTTCCTTCTTCTTGGACATCTTTTGATATGTGGACTGTGTCTTGGGTATTCCAAGCTTCTAGACTAATATCTGATTATCAGTGAGTGCATACCATAAGTGTTCTTTTGAGAGTGGGTTACCTCACTTAGTATGATGTTCTCCAGCTCCATCCATTTGTCTAAGAATTTCATGAATTCATTGTTTCTAATTGCTGAATAGTACTCCATTGTATATATACCACATTTTTTGTATCCATCCCTCCCTTGAGGGACATTTGGGTTCTGTCCAGCTTCTGGCTATTATAAATGGGGCTGCTATGAACATAGTGGAGCATATATCCTTATTACATGCTGGGGAATCCTCTGGGTATATTGCAGGGTCCTCCGGGAGTGTTGTACCCAGTTTTCTGAGGAAGTGCCAGACTGATTTCCAGAGTGGTTGTACCAGCTTGTAATCCCTCATTTTCTGGGTATAAGTGTTTTGTCTGCATTTATGTCCATCGAGGCCAGAAGATGTATCATATACTCTGGGGATATAACTAGTAAGGACTGTGAACTGTTTTGTAGGTGCTGGAAAAGAAAGCGGGTCCTTTGAAAATATAGCCAGTGCTCCTAACTACAGAGCCACCTCCCTGGGGATGTTGAATATTTTAAAGAGTCTGAACATTTAATTTTTTTCCTTTATTTTGTGACTTTGTAGTTAGGTTATATGTTATATTGTACTACTGACATCATTGCCTCAGCAATAAATAAAAATGAAGTTTATTGTTTAATTATTTAATAATGATTTATACTCTGGGTTTGTAATGCCAATTTGACAAGTGGAAAATTTGGTTTGTTTGTTTGTTCTGTTTCTTTGTCAACTTGACACAAGCTAGAGGCATCTCAGAAAAGGGAAACTCAACAGAGAAAATGGTTCCATCACATTGGCCAGTAGACATGTCTGTAGGTAATTTTAATTTTCTTGATGAATGATTATTGTGGGAGGGCCCAGTGATTTCCTCCCTAAGTTGTTATTTGTCGTGGTCTTTATCACAACAACAGAAAGCAAACTGGAACAGACTCATTGCCCAACTATATCCTAAATATGTATGTTTCTGTCCATACATTAGTGCTGCTTTCAACTTACCTCAGTGAAGCTTCTTTCAGCTGTGGGAAACAGTTAATGCAGTGATTCATAACTAGGGAAAGTTCTGAGAATTAAGTGACTGTTGAGAGCTCAGTCTTTAATGAATCATCAATATCACCTCACCTCAAGTCTCAGAGAACATTAATGGAAGAGGATGCTGAGAAAAATGTGAGAGCTAGAAGAATCAGATAAATTCTATGTAATGCTGTATTATACAGATGAGTAGACAATTGCACTCACTAATGTAGAGCATTTAATCCATCAACATTTCAGTTCAGAAGAGAAAATGGCTCATAGTGCCCCACTTTTTGATAAAGAGCTACTGGCAATAATGTTTACTTGTGGAAAATAGTCATTTATTTTTCAGTAGTGGAGATATGGGTATGTTGTGTATTCTCTAGTAAATAAGTACACACCCCTACTAATGTATGCACCTCTAATTAAAATCAGTAAGTAATAAAAATGAAAAGTGGAAATATTTAGGGAAATTGAATAGTCACAATGAAAGTAGGAGATATATAAGATAAGGTTAATGAGAGAGATAATTAAAATTCACTCCCTCTTTCTTCTCCATCCCACCTCTCTCTGTCTCTCCCAGTCTCTGTGTATGTGTATATATGTAAAATGTCTGTATATGTGTATGCATATGCATATGCTTATGTGTATGTGTGTGTGATATTTCCAAAACAAATATTTTAAATAATAGTGACATTGAATTAACAGCTATGATAAAAGAATGAAGTAGAAAGAAGAATCAACATACGATACAGTCTCAACGTCCAGCAAGTATTTGAATTACTCTGAAGCTATGTTAGCCATTCAGATGATCTCAGATTTACCCAAAATGAACAGAAACTGTACTTCAACAAGAATTCACTGACAATGAGGAGTTGTGTTGCAGAAAGGTGATGGGCTTTCAAATTCAAGTCTCTGGAGCAATGAAGACATTCAAGAGTTGTAAGCTCAAGATTGCTTACATGCCCAATGTCTGGGTCACAAAAGAGCTTCAAGAAAGGAAACTGATAGAAACATCTTTCTGCCACTTTCCTATGTTGCTCAGTTTGCTTCATGAATATACGTTATAGGAAGCACTCCTCTAGGATTTTCATAGAAATCACTGTCTGCAAGTTTGCTGGAATGAACCCTGACTCCCAAGGACTACATATAGTCTTGGTATTATAGTTGATCCTCAGATGTTTACATTGATTTTCTCCTCTGATTGCAAAGTAGAAACTGTCTACTGGCATGATGCAGACCATTATTTATAAAGGTCTAATACTTTTGTCATTATGCTTCTTAAGCTTGGTTTGCTATTTATTATCAGAATGAAGAATACCAGTAGCAATAGGCATTCTAAAAAATTACTTTGTGAACACATACATTTTGAGTCATATGAATACATACCAGTAGCTATGTTGATTAGTTTATACCAGCATAACACAGAGTTACCTAAATAGGTGGAACCTTAATTGAGGAATTTCCTTAATCAGATTGGCCTAGGGGCTTTTGGGGGTTATTTTATTAATTGATTATTGCTATGGGGGTACTCAAGCCCATTGCAAGACATGCCTTCTCCAGGCAAATGACCATAGGCTGTATAAGAAAGTCAGCAGGGAAAACCACTTACTTCATACTTAATCTCTGCTTCAGTTCCTGCCTCCAGGTTTCTTGCCTTCAGTTCCTGCTGCAGATTCCCTCAGTGATGGACTGTGGCCAATAAGTCAAATAAATCCATTCCTCCCCCAAGGTTGTTTTGGTGTTTTTCACAGCAACAAAGGGATAACTGAGACAGTGCCTAAATGTATGTCTGGGAAACGCTGTCTGCTATCCCCAAGCAAATGAACAACCTTTCCCTTCTTTTTACCCACTTTGGAGAAAAACTCTCTTCCAAGGTGCTGGGAATAACATGGCACTATTCATAGTCTATAATTCTGTAATAACCTGGCCAAATCCCTTGGTGGAAATGTCCCTCACTTGGAAGTAAAATTTCCCAAACTTAAAAAGTTCCAGATGTGAAGTGACAGATATTTTAAAGTTGAATGTCTGGGATAATTTTCTTAATAAAAAGAGCTTAGTCCCCCCCAAAACCATATCTTCCTCCTGTATCTAAGGACCCAGTATAATTTAAGTTTTTAAAATGCAAACATGGACTGTTTTGTATTGTATGGCCAATATTTTAGTATACTACCCACTTTCTATTTATTCTAGGCTAATTCTATGATGTCATATACCAGTCACTTACTATAAAACAGAAAATTGCTAGTACTACTTTATGCAAGACTTCAAGTTGAGCAGAGAAATGTTTTGTAATTCAATAGTCAGATAATACTAATAATAAATTGAGACTTGGGGATCACCATAAATGTACCTTCACCATTTGCCTAATATATACATACATACATACATACATACATACATACATACATACATATATAAACACCTCTCCTTGCTAGTCATTTTTTACCATGACATATAAACTAGAGTTACCTGAAAAGAAAGAACTTCAATTGGAAAAATTTCTCCATATGCTAAGTATTTTTTAATTGATGATTGATGGGGTAGAGCCCAGCCCATTGTGGATGATGCCAGCTTAGGGTTGGTGATCTTGAGTTCCATAAGAAAGCAGTCTGAGTAAGCAATAGGAAGCAAGCCAGTAAGTAGTATTCCTTCATGGACTCAGCATCAGCTCTGGCCTCCATGTTGCTGCTCTGCTTCACTTCCTGTCCTGACATTTTTGGTGATAAACAGCAATGTAGTAATATGAGCTGAATAAACCCTGTCTTCCCCAATTTGCTTTGCAGTGGATGTTTCATGGCACAAATAGACAATAAGACAATGCCTATTTCAAAGACAGCTTAAGTCCCTCACCATTATTTAGCATATTTATGTTGATCTATAGTATACTGATAACAATCCTGAGAAGACCAGAGAGTAAACAATTTCCTTAGATTCCTATAAATAATATGCAAATGTGTGGAAAATAAATTTTATAAAACTTTTGAGAATCAAAAGTTCATATACCAACCAGTTACTATAAAAACAGAAAACTGCTAGTACTACTTTATGCAAGACTTCAAGTTGAGCAAAGAAATGTTTTGTCTTCTGAAGACTAGAGAAAAGACTCTTGAGTAGGAGAAAGAGTTTTGCTCATGACAGTTTCTGGAGAAATGTGAGGGTATCTACTCTCTACAGATATGGCACCTAGAACAGGTATATATAAGTATTCTATACAAACATGACTTGGTCAACCAGTGAATTTATTAGGCTTATTAGAGGAACTTTAGTGAAGGGAAGCTTACATCAAGAGTCATCAATTTGATGACTCCAAAACTACTACATCACCACATTGTCATGAATAAGGACCCCACAAAAGCTGCATCATGAAATGGACATTTCAATTAATCTGTTATGCCCTATGTAATTCCACATCTTCCAAGACTACTAGAAGTGAGCACGATGGCTAGAGAAGCAACTCAAGACACTCTCAAATGAGGGTTGAGTTATCTCTCTTTCTTTCTATTTGTAGTGTTACCAGGTCAATTTCCAAACTGATAAGGCCAAACATTTCTCATTGTTTGTCTTATTTTACTGCCCTGGCTATTGGTCTAGAGCTATTTCAAATAGTCCTAAAGGGAAAAAGTGAAAGAATCCATGATCCTCTATTATTCTAGGATAACTTAGCATCTTGCACAGTATTATCTGCATGTGAGAGTAAATAAGATGTTTACCAGGTGCTTCATGTTGTACATAGAACATGACAGAGGCAAACACAAGTTTCATTAATACTTCTATGCTTTCTATGGCTATTGATAAACAGGAACTCATAAAACTGGAAAGATTCTGTAAGTAAAAAGGCATAGTCAATAAGACAAATGGAAACCTACAGATTGGAAAAAACATCCTCACTAACCCAATATCCAATAGAGAACTAATATCTAAAATTTATAAAGAACTCAAGAAGATAACCACCAAGAAAACCAAACAATCCCATCAAAAAATGGGGTATAGAACAAAACAGAGATTTCACAACTGAGGAAGTTTAATAGTTGAGATGCACCTAAATAAATGTTCAAAGTCCTTAGTGATCAGAGAAATGCAAATGATCCTGAGATTCTACTTTATACTAATCATAATGACTAAGATCAAAACCTTGGACAACAGCATATGTTGTCGAAGATATGAAGAAAGAGGTACACTTCTCCATTGCTGATGGGATTGCAAATTGGTACAACTACTTTGGAAATCAATCTTGGAGGTTCCTCAGAAAATTGGAAATAAATCTACCTAAAGACCTAGCAATGTAACTCTTGGGAATATACCCAAAAGATGCTCACCAGGCCACAGGGGTACATGTTCCACTATGTTCTTAGCAGCGTTATTATTGATAGCCAGAAGCTGGAAACAACCCAGATGTCCCATGACAGAAGAATAGATACAGAAAATGTGGTTCATTTTCACAATGGGATACTACACAGCTATTAAGAACAAGGACATCCTGAGTTTTGCAGGCAAATGGATGGAACTAGAAAATATCATCGTGAGTGAGTGTGGGTGAACTCAAACCAAAAAGGACATGCATGGTATGTACTAACTAATAAGTGTATATTAGCCAAAAATCAAAAATACAGAGTACACAAGATACAGTGTACAGAACTCAAAAAGGTCAACAAGCTAAAGGGCAAAAGTGAGAATGCCTCGATGCCACTTGGGGGGAGGGGAAAAGTAAGCAATCACAAGGGGAGAGGGAAGGAAGGAAGGAAGGATCTTGTGGGAAAGGGAATAAGGGTAGGTAAGAGGGGACCGTGATCTGGTATTTGGTGGGAAAAAATGACTGCAGCCCTGAGAATCAGAAGAAAGAATGAAAACAGGCAATTTCAGGAGGTAGGATGTGGGGCCACCCTCTAGAATATACAAGAGACTTGGGAAGTGAGAGATTCTCAGGACTCAAATTGAGGGATCTTAGATGAAATGTCTTACAGTTGGGAGAGGGAACTTGTAGAGCCCACCTCCAGCAGAAGGACAGGGCATCAAGTGAGGGATGGGGTTGCTATCTCACCGTCAAAACTCTGACACATAATTGTTCCTGACTGAAAGAACTGTAGGAATGGAAATGGAGAGGAACCTGAGGAAAAGTAGGTCCAGCAACAGGCCCAAAGTAGGATCCAGCTCAAGGGGAGGCCCCAAGGCCTGACACTATTACCGAGCTTATAGAGTGTTCACAAAAATGGACCCATCATCATTGCCCTCAGTCTAGTCCCTGATTTTAGTGGGATTGCTTCAAGTTTCTCTCCATTTAGTTTGATGCTGGCTACCGGTTTGCTGTATATTGCTTTTACTATGTTTAGGTATGGGCCTTGAATTCCCGTTCTTTCCAAGACTTTAAGCATGAAAGGATGCTGAATTTTGTCAAATGCTTTTTCAGCATCCAATGAAATGACCATGTGGTTTTGTTATTTGAGTTTGTTTATGTAGTGGATTGCATTGATGGATTTCCGTATATTGAACCAACCCTGCATTCCCGGGATAAAGCCTACTTGATCATGGTGGATGATCATTTTGATGTGTTCTTGGATTCGGTTGGCAAGAATTTTATTGAGTATTTTTGCATCGATGTTCATAAGGGAAATTGGTCTGAAGTTCTCTTTCTTTGTTGGATCTTTGTGTGGCTTTGGTATCAGCGTAATTGTGGCTTCGTAGAAGGAATTGGGTAGTGTTCCTTCTGTTTCTATTTTGTGGAATAGTTTGAAGAGTATTGGTGTTAACTCTTCTTTGAAGGTCTGATAGAATTCTGCATTGAAACCATCTGGTCCTGTGCTTTTTTTGGTTGGAAGACTTTCTATGACTCCTTCTATTTCCTTAGGCGTTATGGGACTGTTTAGATGATCTATTTGGTCCTGATTTAATTTTGGTATTTGGTATCTGTCAAGGAAATTGTCCATTTCCTCCAGATTCTCCAGTTGTGTTGAGTACTGGCTCTTGTAGTAGGATCTGATGATTTTTTGGATTTCCTCAGTTTCCGTTGTTATATCTCCCTTTTCATTTCTAAGTTTGTTAATTTGGATACTTTCTCTGTGCCCTTTGGTCAGTCTGGCTAAGGGTTTATCTATCTTGTTGATTTTCTCAAAGAACCAGCTCCTGGATTCGTTAATTCTTTGTACGGTTCACTTTGTTTCCAATTGATTGATTTCAGCCCTGAGTTTGATGATTTCCTGCCTTCTACTCCTCCTGGGTGAATTGGCTTCTTTTTGTTCCAGGGCTTTCAGGTGTGTCTTTAAGCTGGTAGTGTATGCTCTCTCCATTTTCTTTTTGGAGGCACTCAGGGCTATGAGTTTACCTCTTAGCACTGCTTTCATTGTGTCCCCAAGATTTGGGTATGTTGTGCCTTGATTTTCATTAAATTCTAAAAAGTCTCTGATTTCTTTCTTTATTTCTTCTTTGGTCAAGGTGTCATTGAGTAGAGTATTATTCAGCCTCCATGTGTATGTGGGCTTTCTGTTGTTTTTGTTGCTATTGAAAATCACTCTTACACCATAGTGATCTGATAGGAGGCATGGGATTAGTTCGATCATCTTATATTTGTTGAGGTCTGCCTTGTGTCCAATTATATGGTCGATTTTGGAGAAGGTACCATGAGGTGCTGAGAAAAAGGTATATTCTTTTGCTTTAGGGTGAAATGTTCTATAAATATCAGTCAAATCCAATTGGTCCAAAGCTTCAATTAGTTTTACTGTGTCTCTGTTTAGTTTCTGTTTTCCCGATCGGTCCATTGAGGAAAGTGGAGTGTTGAAGTCCCCCACAATTATTGTGTTAGGTGCAATGTGTGCTTTGAGCTTTAGTAAAGTTTCTTTTACGAATGAGGGTGCCTTTGCATTTGGCGCATAGATGTTAAGAATTGAAAGTTCTTCTTGGTGGATTTTTCCTTTGACCAGCAAGAAGTGTCCTTCTGTGTCTCTTTTGATGACTTTAGGTTGAAAGTCAATTTTATCTGATATTAGAATGACTACTCCTGCTCGTTTCCTGTGACCATTGGCTTGTAAGATTGTCTTCCAGCCTTTTACTCTAAGGTAGCTTTTATCTTTGACACTGAGGTGTGTCTCCTGTATACAGCAAATTGTAGGGTCCTGTTTCCTTATCCAGTCTGTTAGTCTATGTCTTTTTATTGGGGAATTGAGACCATTGATGTTAAGAGATATTAGGGAATAGTGATTATTAATTCCTGACATTTTTGATGTTCTTTTTATATTTGAGTGGTTATCTTCTTTTGGGTTTGATGAAGGAAGGTAACTATCTTGCTTTTTCCAGGGTGTAGTTTCCCTCCTTGTATTGGAGTTTTCCTCCTATTATTCTTTGTAGAGCTGGGTTTGTGGAAAGATATTGTGTAAATTTGGTTTTGTCATGGAATATCTTGGTTTCTCCATCTATGGTGAATGAGAGTTTTGCTGGGTATAGTAGTCTTGGCTGACATTTGTGTTCTCTTAGAGTCTGCATGAGATCTGCCCAGGATCTTCTAGCTTTCATGGTCTCTGGTGAGAAGTCTGGTGTGATTCTGATAGGTCTTCCTTTATATGTTACTTGGCCTTTCTCTCTTACTGCCTTTAATATTCTTTCTTTGTTTAGTGCATTTGGGGTTTTGATTATTATGTGACGGGAGGTATTTCTGTTCAGGTCCAGTCTGTTTGGAGTTCTGTAGGCTTCTTGTATATTCATAGGCATCTCTCTCTTTAAGTTATGAAAGTTTTCTTCCATAATTTTGTTGAAGATATTTGCTGGCCCTTTCTGTTGTAAATCTTCACTCTCATCTATACCTATAATCCTTAGGTTTGGTCTTCTCATTGTATCCTGGATTTCCTGGATGTTCTGGGATACAAGCTTTTTGCATTTTATATTTTCTTTGACAGTTGAGTCAATGGTTTCTATGGTATCTTTGGCATCTGAGATTCTTTCTTCCATCTCTTGTATTCTGTTGTTTATATTTGCATCTATGGCCCCTGATTTCTTCTCAAGGTTTTCTATCTCCAAAGTTGTATCCCTTTGTGATTTCTTAGTTGTTTCTACTTCTGTTTTTAGGTCCAGGATGGTTTCGCTCAGTTCCATCATTTTTTTGTCTGTGTTTTCCTGTAATTCTTTAAGAGATTTTTGTGTTTCCTCTTTCATGACTTCTGCCTGTTGACTCAAGTTCTCCTGCATTTCTTTAAGTTTTTTTTTTTTTTTTTTTTTTTTTTTTGCCTTTCTTCTTTATTGGCTTCTATCTCTTGGGCCTTATTCTCTTGCATTTCTTTAAGTGTTTTTTGTGTTTCCATTACACGGGTTTCTAGCTTATTCATGTTCCTCTGCATTTCTTTAAGAGATTCATTCATGTCCTTTTTGTGTTCTTCTAGCAGCATCATGAACAGTGATTTTAAATCCAAATCTTGTTTCTCTGGTATGTTGGCATAACCAGGACTTGCTGATGTTGGAGAGTTTGGTTCAGATGCTGCCATATTGCCTAGATTTCTGTTAGTAGCATTTCTGCGTTTGCCCTTTGCCATCTTGTTCTCTGGAGCTAATTCGTCTTGTCTCTGGCTGGTGTTTCCGCCTCCTGAGAGGCTCTAGGGCTATTTCTGCACCACTGGAGGGCAGGGTTTCCCCTGTTGCAGATTGCTAATGTGCTTTCCTCCTCTTGGGTGCCCTTGCAGCCCTAGTGTTCTTTGCCCCAGATTGTGTCTGTGAGCCAGAAGGTGCCCATTTGCTCCTTCAGGGAGTGCTGAGGCTGTATGCTGTAGGGACCTTTTCTGCGTGCTGATCTCTCTGCTGGGCAGCAGAACTCCCAACCGGGTTGGTGCACACAAGGCTAGCCTAGCTGCTCAGGCCCTGAGTCTAGGCAAAAGCCTGGCAGGCCAATGTCTGAGCAAAGTTCCCCTCAGCTGTGAGTGTTAATTGGGTCTGTCAGGTGGCTAGGATGGTGGCGTGTGTGCGCTCCCTGAGAGTGCTGGGAGAGTCTGCTGGGCTAACAACCTCCTGGCCGGGTCAGCACACAGATGGCCCACCAAGCAGCCCAGGGCCTGGGGGCAGTCCAGGGCCTGACCGTCTGAGACCCCTGCTATGTCTGCCTCGGGCTATGCCTGTTACCTGGTTTGGTTTTGCCTGCTAGGTCTCTCTGGCTTCCCTTAGGCAAAATGGTGGTGTTGCTTGTGTGCCGGCGGGGGGAGGGGGAACCTCCTGGCCGGGTTTGCACCCTGGTGGCCCCCCCGATCAGCCCAGGGCCTGGGTGCAGGCCAACGCCTGTCGGGCTTAGACCCCCGCGATGTTGGTCTCGGGTTATATTTGCGTACCTCAGTCTGATTTCTCTGGTGACCGAGAACCAATATGGAGGCCTCGTATCTGACTGGCAGGAGGCAGAGTTCTGGTGTGGCTTCTGTGTGGTGAAAGGCGCCATAAATCCTCAGCTGCTTGCAGCCTGGCTGGCCAGCGATGGCCAGTGGTCGTGGGCGCAGGGTCTGCCTGGACCCTGTCCGCTTGGTTCTACTGCTGATGGCCCTTCCTCTGGACCAGCCGCTGCTGCTGCTGCTGCTGCTGCTGCCGCCGCCGCTGCTCTTCTGCCTCTGATTTTTATTGTATAAAAATGAAGTTTAGTTCCAAGGACCCATGTCATAAAGTTTATAACTGGCATTATTTCTAGTTCCTGAGCTTCTGATATCCTTTTTTCCTTTGCTGGTACCTGCACATATATGCTACACATGCATGTATGTATGGCAAATACATATATCTATAAATAAAAATAAATCTTTAAAGCAAACAAAAGTCAGACTGGAGAAACATGAGAGATCTTAGGTTTCAAAGTAAACTTAGTTAATTCTTTATTGAACACATAAAGATCTATGGAAACATCAGGCTCATGTCTGGAATGTCAAGTATTTTATCATTAAATGGAAATTACAGACCTTAGAGGCAAAAATAATGTTCAAGAGTACATTTTAATAACCTAAATGATTTACTCAGACTTCAAATATGTCTTGTCTTAATAGACACTCTTGATTGAATGAGCAATTTAGATGACCAGTTAGCTGCATATGAAAATTATTGGAACATGTTTTGCAGGTGTTTTGTAGAATGTTCTGCATCACAGAAAATAGAAAGCTTAGATATTATAAACACAATAAAATGATTCTTAGGCCAATAAAGAATGGAAATTTAACTACACATAAATTTTGGCAGTCAATTTAAAGAATACTTATATTAAAACCATTTTCTGAGGCTCTGGAACCAAGTTAGGTAGAAATACAGAAAAAAAGTATAGGATTATAGAAAGGAAATGGGGTAAGTGTCAGTCTCTTACTGGCAAAAGAAAAAAATTCCAGTACCACTTCATTTGTTGTGAAGGTTGTACATATATTAATGATACATGATTCAATTTATAGAGGGTTGATTCAGGTGATAACATTAAAATATGAATATAATGCCTAAATGAATATGGCTTTACTCCTTTTATACTTATAAATCCTAAAATGTCTTGGGAATCTCACAAGAATATGATTTGTTTTGCAGTAAAAAACATCACAACTTTACTTGTAATGATTGTGACCTAGGGTTTTATTTTATCAGCTGCAATAATATCTAACAAATATTAGTATTCATTTGTATCATTAATATTTTTCAGCAGCTCTTGAGGATATAATCACAGAACTCACAAAAAATTGTATAGACTACTCTAAAGTGAGTTGAGCAGGACTCTATAGAGAACTCTACATCTATATTTTCATATGCTCTGACATTTTGTTGAAAACTCCATTATCCATCCCAACTCAAGGCACAAAAATCACTGACAGAATATTTTTGAAATAAAAATTAGCTCTATTTTATATTCTGTAAATCTGTAGTTCTTTTCTTGTAAATTCAAGATTTCCTGTTTCATATGAGTGACTGGTTCTTAAAAGAATCACCAGGGTTGTAGATGCCAGCAGGGTGCTCTGCAAGATACTTCTGGCAAAACTTTTACTTCATTTTCATCTACCTAATGATGTATGTACGGCATTCTTTGAATAATGCCCAAAGTTTATTCTTTCTATATCAGTGGTCATCTTACCAGAAAATGCCTACTATTTCACAACCAGATAAGAAGTCATCTTCCTTTTCAAGAAAAGCGAAAGTAATAGTTTGTTTCTCTGTTGCAGTGATAAACATCATGAACAAAAGGAGATTGTGGGGCAATGTTTCTGTCACCTTAAATTTCCGAGTATAGTTCATTACCCAGAGAAATAAGTAGAAAATCAAAACAGACACCATGGATGAAAGCTGCTCACAGACTCTTCCACTGGCTTCTCCTTAGTTATGTTTCCTATATAGCCCAGGTCCACCTACTTAGCTATGGTATCTTCTACTGGTTGGTGCCCTTCTAATATTAACTACCAGTTGAGATAATCTCTCACAAATAGGTCTATAGTCTAATCTGATCCATGTGATTCTTTAGCTGAGATTCTGTATTCCTATTTTGTTCCAGTTTGTGACAACAAACTGTCAGCAAAAACTAACCAAGATGGTTAACAATAGAATATTGAAAATTATTTTGAAAATTAATGAATTTTATTATCCATTAATAATTTCAACATCTATTTCAATTATTTCATAGGGAAAGTAACAGTGAAGACTACATTAGACAGGGTATAATCTCAACAATATAGAACTTCCTTCACCCTAACATCAGAGTATGTTCCATATTTATAATCAGTTTTCCTGTGATAACAGTTTATTATATAATGTAATCATAAGTGAAAGTACCTGCTTACTTGCATAAAGATGCATTACAGTGAATTTCTTTCATTTTTGAAAGAACAATATTCTCTATATGCACAGATTGATTGTAATTAAGATTTGCTATTCTATTTATTCATATCTCCAGCATGAATTACTAGCCTTCTTAGAATATAGAGCAAAGTAACATAGACTATATGTATCAAGCAACAAAAAATATGGCTCAATGTGTGGTTAAGGAATAGAAAGTTTAGTTTCTTCTGAGTCTTTTGTCCTTTGTTTTCAGGTGGCTATCTTTTCAGTGTATTTTCAGTTATCTATCCTTTGTATTCATGAGACATTTGAATATCTCTTATGTATCCTAATCTGCACTGTTAGGACACATATTAGGTTAAGTTTCATTCTAGTAACTTTATTTTAAGGCAATCGCTTTTGGTAGAGCCTTTCATTTTGAGGTAACTGAAATTAGAACTCTTAATATTTGAAGATGATATGGTGTGATTTATAAAGCAATGTTCATATAATATCTAGTCAGATGATACTATCTCATACAATTTGGCTTCAACCAAATAAGTCGATTCACAGACAAACAAATCGAGTCAAATAACTACCTAGATGTCATAAGGTTAACTAAATCTTCTATGATCCAGATATTCTAAGTTACTATACCAGAAAAGCATAATCAGGTAAATTACTAGGTACTTAATGCTTAAAACATAAAATTAGGGGTTGATTGTTGTACTATATACAGAATAAATTTTGTATATACAGAATACATACAGAATATATTATTTTCATGCATTTATAATACTAATGAAATTATATTGTTTATTATGGATGAAGTAACATATTTTAATGTATATTAAATAATCCAATATCTACATAATAATCTCAGTCCAATGTTACAAAAGGAGAAATCAATGATGTTTTATATATAAAATATTGAATCTATAGAAATAATAAAACATGCATGGATATAATAAGAAACCTTGTTGAAAATTGAAAGAAAGAAAGAAAGAAAGAAAGAAAGAAAGAAAGAAAGAAAGGAAGGAAGAAGGAAGGAAGAAATGAAGGAAGGAAGGGAGGGAGGAAGGAAGGAAGGAAGAATTCCAAGAAAACAAAACACCATTTGCATATATGGAGTATCTTCTGCATGATCTCTGGATAGGTATAGAGGATGATTATCTATTTTAACACTGCTACAATAATGATAGACATCAAAGTATCTCTGGTTTATGTTAAATTAGAGTCCTTCAGCCATATACTTGGACATATTATAGCTGGATCATCATATGTAGTTATATTTTTAATATTTTCATACACATATACAATGTATCATATCACTACAATGACTTCCATTATAGCTTGGCTAAATTACATTTTCAGCAACAATTTATAGCAGTTCCCTTTAGTCCATATTCTGGTTGCTGCTTTATTAATGATAGCAATTCTGACTGGGGTAGAATGTAACCTTTTCCTTTTAAATTTTACATTCCATTCATAACTGCAATTGAGAAGTTCAAGAACTTCTCTGCAGCATTGGAAGATTATTCATATAAACAAACACCATATAGAACAGGACAATTTGTTGTTAGCTATACATCAGAGAGAACATTACTCTTCAGAATATGTAAATGTAAAACTGCTGAGAAATCAAACATACCAATCATCAGTGGGCTAATTAAATGAGATGAAATTTCCCAAATGATCTAGTATAAATGGTCAATAATCATATGAAAAATATCCACCATTGTTTATTCCATTGTATATTTTTGTTTCTAGTGACTATACCTAATCCTTGACATGTGATCCCTTTGTGATATTACTCCAAGCTCTGTTTCCATCATCGAATTCGTTTCTCTTTTTTCCACAGGGGATACATTTTATTACATTAGATTCTTTTGCAGAAGCAAAGACCTCATTTCAAAATTATTTTTTAAATTTTTTATTCAAAGACACTTTGACTACATGAGATAAAATGTCCAGAGAGTTTAGGGATTGGAAAGTAAACATCAATAGCTTATGCTCTAAGACCAAGAATTGACAAGTGGGACCTGATAAAATTACAAAGTTTTTGTAAGACAAAGGACACTGTCAAAAAGACAAAACTGCAACCAACAAATTGGGAAAAGATCTTCACAAACCCTAAATCTGACAGAGAGCTAATATCCAATATATACAAAGAACTCAAGAAGGTAGACTCTAGAGAGCCAAATAACCCTATTAAAAAATGTGATACAGAGCTAAACAAAGAATTTTCACCTGAAGAATTTTGAATGGCTGAGAAGTACCTTAAGAAATGTTCAACATCGTTAATCATTAGGGAAATGCAAATCAAAACAACCCTGAGATTTCACCTCACACCAGTCAGAATGGCTAAGGTCAAAAACTCAGGAGCCAGCAGGTGTTGGCAAGGATGTGGATAAAGAGGAACACTTCTCCACTGCTGGTGGGAAAGCAAGTTGGTACAACCACTCTGGAAATCAGTCTGGCGGTTCCTCAGAAAACTGGGCATGGCACTTCTGGAGGACCCAGTTATACCACTCTTGGGCATATACCCAGAGGATTCTCCAGCATGCAATAAGGACACATGCTCCACTATGTTCATAGCAGCCCTATTTATAATAGCCAAAAGCTGGAAAGAATCCAGATGTTCCTCAGTGGAGGAATGGGTCCAGAAAAATGTGGTATATTTACACAATGGAATACTACTCAGCAATTAGAAACAATGAATTCATGAAATTTTTAGGCAAATGGTTGGAACTGGAAAATATCATCCTAAGTGAGGTAACCCAATCACAAAAGAATACACATAGAACACATTCACTGATAAGTGGATATTAATTAGCCCAGAAGCTCTGAATACTCCAGACACAATTAACATATCAAATGATTTCCAAGAAGAAGGAAGGAGAGGTCCCTGGTTCTGGAAAGTCTTGATCTAGCACTGTAGGGGATTACCAGGACAGAGAAATGGGAGAGGGGTGATTGGGGAACTGGTGGAGGGAAAAGGGCTTATGGGACTTATGGGGAGGGGGAAACCTGGAAAGGGGAAAGCATTTGGAATGTAAACAAAGAATATAGAAAATAAAAATAATAAAAAAAATTCTACTTTTGAGGCAAGAGTGCTGATGAGCAAGTCTTCTAAAAAAAAAGTAAACATCATGGCTGAGCAGCATTATTCAGTTATTAAACACGATAAAACATCACAATGTCTCGTTTTGCTAATGAGTTATAGAAGTTGTTTCTACTCATTTTCTATATGTACACCACTGTTTACATGTACATATATATGTATATTTTCAGAAAAATTGGAAGTGACCATTTATATTAAATTATAAGAACTCCTGAAAACATAGTTTTGTCCATTATTGATTCAATTTTTAAGTTGGCAATAATATCATAAAAATGTCAATTTTTTTCCATCACAATATGCGCATACCTTACGTATTCTTAATCTCATTTTGTAAGATTTCTAATACAAGTGTATCATTTTATTTCCTTCATTTAAATAAAAGAGAAATTCCAATCATATATTATAATAGTTAATATGATTGCTGAACTATGTTTTATTTTTACTTAATTTCTAGGCTTTTATTTGTTTTTACATTTTATAAATGTATTTTAATTTTTATTTTATTATTGTAAAAACAGTTAGATTTAAATCTACCCTCTTAACAAATTCTAAGTTACTGTGGACAAAATGTTATGTGATATATCTCTATTACTTATTCCTCTTCAATAACTAAAACTGAATGTCCATTGCTTAGCAATTAACCATCTGTGCTTCTCATGAAATCCACAGAAGCTACTTTTTATCTCTCTTTCTTTCTGCTCATATAACTGGAATTATGTAATTTTGTGCCTGACTTAATTCACTTAATAAAAAATCATAAAGGTTACTCATATCGTCTGATAATCATTATTTTAATTCAAAATAACTGCCTTTCTATCTATATACATTAAACATTATTTTTATCTCTTCTTCCACTGATATGTGTTTAGATTCCTTTGCTAACCTTTAAATTAATGAACACTATGGTTTTCTAATTTTCTTCAAGAGTTCCATTTACATTCCTTAAGATAAATATACAATTATATTTGCTGGAATGGTTCTATTTTTAATATTATTATTAAGTTATATATTTACTTTACACCTTGATCAGAGCTTCCCTTACCTCTCTTTGTCTCAGTACCTCTCACCTCACACTACCCCATCTCTTTCTTTTATTTTTCCTCAGAAAGGGGGAGGGCTCCCATTGATTTCAAAGAGGCTTGGCAAATCAAGTTGCAGTAAGACTATGTGCATTTTCTTCTATTGAGTGCAGACAAGGTTAGTTAGGGAAAGGGATCCAAAGGCAGGCAACTGAATCAGAGACAGTCCAGCTTCTGCTGTTAAGAGTCCCATATAAAGACCCACCTGCACAATTGTCCATTCCATGAATGTTCTCAGGTTGGTGGTTCAGTGTCTATGAGCCTCTATTGGTGAGTAGTTCTATTGTTAAGCGTTGAGGAAGTATTATATTTTTGCATTAGCTACACTCCTATTAACAGTGTTTATAATTGTCAATTTCTCTGTGTCATTTCCAAAAGGACTTGTGGCATTCATCTTAATAGGAAAAAAGTAAAATCTCAATGTGCTATTTATATGCACTTCCCTATCAATTAGTGGTATTTACTGCACTTTTAATTACTTGTCGAGATTTTCTAAACTGAAAACAAGAATATAGAAAAATCAATGAAAGTTAGATTTGTTAAGGATAAATAGTAAAATGACACTGAAAAACATTGAACTAAATTTTAAAAAAGAATAAAAGAGAAAGGGCAAATTAAATCAAGAAACAAAGATAAGTTTTCCTACAAAGATAAGAATGCATGAAAGATCAGTGTAAATATTTAAGGATTATAATTCATAAAAATTCATAAGTTCTTAAAAATATAAAACATATTGAGTAATTTTGAAGAAACATGCAATTTGAAAAATCTACCGGTAATTAATTAGATAGCAGTACTGAAAACATTTACCAAACAATTCAAGAACAGTAATTTTGAGGCACTATGAAACTCCTCCAAAAATCTAAGAAGTGTAAATTTTGAGGACAGTTCAACCAGGTACCAAAGTCAGATAAATGACACCACAGAGAAATATAAGTCAGTAATAATAAATAATCAAGTATAATCAAAGTGATTGAAGAGTGAATAAACAATACATTAAAGAAATTATATGACATGAGCTAGGTAAATTTATCCCTGATGTCTGAGATTATATCAACATACATAATAAATTAACATGATGAACCACAGAAACAAAGTTAGGGGGAATTGCCTAATTTTTCTTATAGTTGAAAACATTCATCAACCTTTCCATATTTAAAAAAACTGAACAAATATTATATAGAAAATTATGTCGATATAATATGTACCATTTATATAAGGCAGTGACTAATATTGTTAATTGTGAAAAACTGAAAGTTTCATTTTATAATCGGAACAAATAATGAACTCCCATTCATGTGCTTTTTGAAAGTACAAAATTGGATGTCTTGTCAGAATATTTACACAAGGAAAATTGTCAATATCAGAAAGAAAGAAAGAAAGAAGTTAAACTTACTTTGTTTTCAGATGTCATTTTCAGGAATATAAAAACCTTAATCACTACACATAAATGTGAAATGACAGTCCATAAAACTCAGAAATCAGTTATATTTCTCTACAATATTATTCAGCAGTAAATGCAAACTAATATAGCATTAAGCTGCAATACAGTGTTAGCCTTAGTAGGAAAAGACACTTTATGGGCAAGCCTGAGGACTTATTATTGACCCCTGTAGTCATGTAAAGATGGTAGGAAGAAACAGACTCCAAAATGTTGCTCTGCATACTACGATGCCCATGTATGCTTGTTCTATAGCACCCACTCTTTACATCTTACTGTTGCTCTCATTCTTGCTCCAAATCATTCATTCCATTAACCACCCCGAAAAATTTATACAGAAAATAATAATAAAAATGTAGTAAAATGTAAACAATCAAGATCTTTATAACTGAATTTAAATAAGCTGCATTTCTTTATGTGCTGTACCACTCCTTACTCACATATTCTCAATTGTTATCCAATTCATTCTGAATTCATTTCATTCTCCTGAAAAAATTTCAATTTGATTATAATGAATTGTGTCATATGCTTCACTTGTATCTATAGAGTTAAAGTTAACTGCATAAAGCCCCCAAGTATCAGTATTTTACTGATACTTGAGTTATCAGTAACACTCATGTAATCGCTAAATGGTGTCGATCAAATACAGTATTTATATTACCCATTTTTTTTATATTTTTATTTTTTATATTCTTTGTTTACATTCCAAATGATTTCCCCTTTCCTGGATCCCCCCCTCTCCATATGTCCCATAAACCTTCTTCTCTCCATTCATTCTCCAATCACCTCCCTCCTTTTTCTCTGTCCTTATATTCCCCTCCAATGCTAGATCAATCTTTTCCGGCACATGCTCCATTATGTTCATAGTAGCCTTATTTATAATAGCCAGAAGCTGGAAAGAACCCAGATGCCCCTCAAAGGAGGAATGGATACAGAAAATGTGGTATATTTACACAATGGAATACTACTCAGCAATTAGAAAAATTCACAAAATTTTTAGGCAAATGGTTTGATCTGGAAAATATCATCCATTGTTTTTACTATTAAACTAATTGTTCTATATCCTTTCTTTTTTCCTGCTATTCTTCCATAGACCTTCTATGCTGATAATTATGCATTTTATTTCATTGTGACAGTAAAAATAATCAAAAGGAGAAATTCCACATGCTCCTATAAATATCCCTATCTTCTTACAAGTATCTATGTCTTATATATTTTATTTGTTATCTCCTATTCTTTAAACAAGCCTATTCCTATTTCTTTAAACAAGTCATTATTTCTACCATTTCATGTGTGCCCTTACTCTCATGTTATCTCACCTATGTAAAGACTCTTCATGCAATTATGTGTTTAATACAATGGTAAGATTCCATCAAAATACAATCTAGAAACTGCTTCCCTTTCATGTTATACTTAGAAAATCAACACCGCAACCCAGGACTACCAGCCCAGGGATGGTACCACCCACAATGGGCCCCCCCACCCTTTATCACTAATTGAGAATATGCCTTACATCTTGATCTCATGGAAAAATTTCCTCAAGAGAGGCTCCTTTCTCTGTGATAACACCAGCTTGTGTCAAGTTGACACACAAAACCAGCCAGTACACATGTAGACAAAATATCTGATGTTACCAAATATTGGCAAAGATTCTCTTCTATCACTAGGTTCCTGGATTTTTGCCTACCTTTACTTTGAGCCAACAAATACCTCTTTTTGGCTTCCTCTCAAAGTAGTGTGCTTATTGCAAAGAAACATGTTCTTTGATCTTTATTTCCATAACACCATTGCCTACATCTCTCCTATATTTTCAAACATTTTATCACCATTTATGAATAAATGAAACCATTTATGAATAATTTTGAAATGCTTCCAATTCCTAATTTAGAATCTTTCTTCCCATTATGTTTCAGGAGTCATTTAGGAAAAGCTGAGGCAGCAGGTTGTCTTCCTGTAGGCAACCCACTGTCTTTGCATGGATTATGATGGGTAAGTTATGAGAGGCAAGGTCCCAAGAGACTTCATCTCAGCAATTTTTTTACAGCTATATGCCTTTCTTGTCACTATTACATGGTCTATCGATTCCTGGGAATCAGTGCACCCTATTGGGCAAATTTACTGCAAGTTAACATGAAGAATGCAAAGCAGTATGGGCAGTACAGAGCTGGAGAAGTGACCCTAAACATTGGAAGGGCCCAGAAGATTGTGAGTTGGATCCCAGACATTGGATGGTTGGAGTCTAATTTTGCTTTTGATTGTGACTATGTCCTGATATTTTCCCCTCTTGAAGGAATAAATCATGAATTTTCTAAATTAATATGGTTTAGAGGAATTATTGATTTTATAGAATTACTGATTAGATTCAAATAATTTGTGAAGAAAAATTTATTAATCATTTTATTTATTTATATTCCTAATGTTGTCCCTTCTACTCATTCTTTCCCCCTTCCAGAGTTCTTCCTCCACTCTCCCTCTGAGAGGGTGCCTCCAGGGCATCTCTCTACCCTAGGTCATCAAGTATCTATAGGATGAGGCACATCCTCTCCCACTGAAACCATACAAGACAGTCATCTGCTACACATGTGCCAGGGGCCTCAGATCTGCCCATATATGTCCTTTGGTTGGTAGCTTAGACTTAGGGATTTTCTGGATGTCCAGGTTAGTTGACACTGTTGATCTTTCTATGGGTTTGTAATCACCTTAATTCCTCCATGGAGCTATGGATCATCTGCCACTGTCTCAGTCAACTGCTGCTGAAATCTCGCAGAGGGCAGCTATGCTAGGCTCCTGTCTGCAAGCACAACATAGCATCAGTAATAATGTTAGGGTTTGGTAATCACCCATGGGACAGATTAATTGTGTAGAAAGATGCCATGAGGTACTGAGACGAAGGTATATTCTTTTGTGTTGGAGTAAAATGTTCTGTAGATATCTGTTAGTTCCATTTGATTCATAACTTTTGTTAGTTTTATTCTTTCTCTGTTTAGTTTTTGTCTTGATGACATTTCTGTCCTGGAGTCTATTTATGTGGGGGATTATGTATTTCTGATAAAAGGCCAAATTCACCAATTTGGAGCAGCAGTAGAGTACAGGCCTCTATAGCCTAGAAGACAAGGTGTGTGCTACAAAAGGCAGAGCTGGAGAAGAGACACAAGCCATTGGAGGATCCCAGAAGATTGTGAGATGGATCCCAGACATTGGATGGTTGGGGTCTGATTTGCTTTCAATTGCGACTATGTACTGATATTTCCCCCTCTGAAAGGAAGAAAGCTAGAACTTCAAGTACTATATTGAAAAAATATGGAGAGAGGACAGCGTTGTCTAGACCCTGATTTTAGTGGGATTGCTTCAAGTTTCTCTCCATTTAGTTTGATGTTGGCTACTGGTTTGCTGTATATTGCTTTAACTATGTTTAGGTATGGGCCTTGAATTCCTGTTCTTTCCAATACTTTTAGCATGAAAGGATGCTGGATTTTGTCAAATGCTTTTTCTGCATCTAATGAGATGATCATATTTTTTTTCTTTGAGTTTGTTTATGTAGTGGACATCATTGATGGATTTTCTTATATTGAACCATCCCTGCATCCCTGCGATGAAGCCTACTTGATCATGGTGGATGATCGTTTTGATGTGTTCTTGGATTCGGTTGGCAAGAATTTTATTAAGTATTTTTGCATCAATATTCATAAGAAAAATTGGCCTGAACTTCTCTTTCTTTATTGGATCTTTGTGTGGTTTTGGTATCAGCTAATTGTGGCTTCATAGAATGAGTTGGGTAGAGTTCCTTCTATTTCTATTTTGTGGAATAGTTTGAAGAGTATTGGTGTTAGGTCTTCTATGAAGGTTTGATAGAATTCTGAACTGAAGCCATCTGGTCCCATACTTTTTTTGGTTGGGAGACTTTCTATGACCCTTTTTATTTCTTCAGGTGGTATGGGACTGTTTAGATAATCTATTTGATCCTGATTTAGTTTTGGTGTCAGATATCTGTCTAGGAAACTGTACATTTTCTCCAGATTCTCCAGTTGTGTTGAGTATAGGATTTTGTAGTAGGATCTAATGATTTTTTGAATTTCCTCAATTTCTGTTGTTATATCTACCTTTTCATTTCATAGTTTGTTAATCTGGATACTGTCTTTGTGCCCTTTCGTTAGTCTGGCTAAGGGTTTAATCTATCTTGTGGATTTTCTCAAATAACCAGCTCCTGGCTTTGTTGATTCTTTGTATGGTTCTCTTTGTTTCTACTTGATTGATTACAGCCCTGAGTTTGATGATCTCCTGCCTTCTACTCCTCCTGGGTGAAATAGCTTCTTTTTGTTTCAGAGATTTCAGGTGTGTCATTAAGTTGTTAGTGTATGCTCTCTCCATTTTCTTTTTGGAGGCACTCAGGGCTATGAGTTTTCCTCTTAGCACTGCTTTCATTGTGTCCCATAGATTTGGGTATATAGTGTCTTCATTTTCATTAAGTTCTAAAAAGTATTTAATTTCTTTCTTTATTTCTTCCTTGACCAAGGTATCATTGAGTAGAATATTGTTCAGTTTCCACATGTATGTGGGTTTTCTGTTCTTTAGTAATTGAAGTTCTAGCTAGAGCAATTAGACAACATAAGGAGATCAAGCAGATACCAATTGGAAAGGAAGAAGTCAAATTATAACTATTGGCAGATGACATGATAGTCTACTTAAGTGACCCGAAAACCTCCACCAGAGAACTCCTACAACTGATAAACAACTTCAGCAAAGTGGCTGGTTATAAAATCAACTCAAGCAAATCAGTTGCCTTCCTATACTCAAAGAATAAGTAGGCTGAGAAAGAAGTTAGGGAAATGACACCCTTCACAATAGCAACAAACAATATAAAGTATCTTGGTGTGACTCTAACAAAACAAGTGAAAGATCTATACGACAAGAACTTCAGGTCTCTGAAGAAAGAAATCAAAGAAGACCTCAGAAAATGGAAAAATATGCCATGCTCGTGGATCGGCAGGATTAATATAGTTAAAATGGCCTTCTTGCCAAAAGCAATCTACAGATTCAGCGCAATCCCCATCAAAATCCCAACTCAGGTCTTCAAAGAGTTAGAAAAAGCAATTCTCAAATTCATCTGGAATAACAAAAAACCCAGGATAGCTAAAACTATTCTCAACAACAAAAGAAATTCTGGGGGAATCAGTATGCCTGACTTCAAGCAAGACTACAGAGCAATACTGTTAAAAACTGCATGGTATTGGCACAGTGACAGACAAGTGGACCAATGGAATAGAATTGATGATCCAGAAATGAATCCACACATCTATGGTCACTTGATCTTGGACAAAGGAGTCAAAAACATCCAGTGGAAAAAAGATAGCCTTTTCAACAAATGGTGCTGGTTCAATTGGAGGTCAGCAGGCAGAAGAATGTGAATTGATACATTCTTATCTCCATGTACTGAACTTCACTCCAAGTGGATCAAGGACCTCCATGTAAAACCAGACACACTGAAACTAATAGAAAAGAAACTGGGGAAGACTTTTGTGGACATGGGCACAGGGGAAAAGTTCCTGAACAGGTCACCAATAGCTTATGCTCTAAGATCAAGAATTGACAAATGGGACCTCATAAAATTACAAAGTTTCTGTAAGGCAAAGGACACTGTTAAAAGGACAAAACGGCAACCGTCAAATTGGGAAAGGATATTCACCAACCCCACATCTGATAGAAGGCTAATATCCAATATATACAAAGAACTCAAGAAGTTAGACCCCAGGGAACCAAATAACCCTATTAAAAATGGGGTACAGATCTAAACAAAGAATTTTTACCTGAAGAAATTCAGATGGCTGAGAGGCACCTTAAGAAGTGCTCAACATCATTAGTCATTAGGGAAATGTAAATCAAAACAACCCTGAGGTTTCACCTTACACCAGTCAGAATGGCTAAGGTCAAAAACTCAGGAGACAGCAGGTGTTTGTGAGGATGTGGAGAAAGAGGAACACTCCTCCACTGCTGGTGGGTCTGTAAGATTGTACAACCACTTTGGAAATCAGTCTGGCGGTTCCTCAGAAAACTGGACATGACACTTCCGGAGGACCCTGCTATACCTCTCCTGGGCATATACCCAAAGGATTCCCCGGCATGCAATAAAGACACGTGCTCCATTATATTCATAGCAGCCTTATTTATAATAGCCAGAAGCTGGAAAGAACCCAGATACCCCTCAAAGGAGGAATGGATACAGAAAATGTGGTATATTTACACAATTGAGTACTACTCAGCAATTAGAAACCATGAATTCACAAAATTTTTAGGCAAATGGTTTATCTGGAAAATATCATCCTAAGTGAGGTAACCCAATCACAAAAGAATACACATAGAATGCAATCTCTGATAAGTGGATATTAATTAGCCCAGAAGCCCTGAATACCCAAGGCACAAATCGCATAACAAATGACTCCCATGGAGAAGTATGGGGAGGGTCCTGATCCTGGAAAGGATTGATCTAGCTTTGGAGGGGAATATAAGGACAGAGAAAACGGAGGGAGGTTATTGGAGAATGGGTGGAGAGAAGAAGGTTTATGGGACATATGGGGAGGGGGCATCCGGGAAAGGGGAAATCATTTGGAATGTAAACAAAGAATATAGAAAATAAAAAAAATAAATAAATCATGTAATTATAGGGATGTAATATTTAAAAAAAGAAAGCAAAAATCATTCAGTATAACATACTAATTTCTTTTCTGTGCTTGTCTTCTATCTTTTCAAGAAACACTCAGAAAGAAAAAAAAAAAAGGAAGAAAGTACTTTGCTGGAGCCCACAGTTAAGAGACTTTGAATTTTTAAAGACTTTGTATTTTAAAAAATATTGTACATTTTAAAGGAATTGAACTTTTACTATGTAAAGACTGTGGGACTTTTAAAGTTATTTAGATCTTGGGAATGAATAAGAAAGTAAGGGTTGAGGCTTAATAGTGACGCGTTTGTGTGTCAAGTTGACAAGGAGTCACTTTTACTGGCTGGTTTTACTGGTGTCCACTTTACACAGGCTGGAGATATCACAGAAAAAGGAGCTACAGTTGGGGGAACACCTCCAACTGAATGATATCCAGCTGTAGGGCATTTTCTCAATTAGTGACAGAGTAGAAAGGGCCACTTGTGGGTGGTACCACCTCTGGGCTGGTAGTCTTGGGTTCTATAAGAAAGCAGGCTGAGCAAGCCAGGGAAAGCAAGTAAGAAAAATCGTTCCATGGCCTCTATATCAGCTACTGCTTCCTGACCTGCTTGAGTTCCAGTCCTGACCTCCTTTGGTGATGAACAGCAGCGTGGAAATGTAAGTGGAATAAGCCCTTTCCTTCCCAACTTGCTTCTTGGTCATGATGTTTGTCCAGGAATAGAAACCCTGACTAAGACAAATTGGTACTACCATGGGTGACCTTTTGAAAAATTTTGTGCTTCTGCTCATCAGGGAGATTGCAATATAATTCTCCTTTGCTGTTGTTGCTGAGTTTTTGCTAGGATTTGAAAATAAAGACCTTCAGTATCTACATGCCTGACAAATGGTTACTGTCTCTATTAGATGAAAGAATTCTCACCTGAAGAACTTCGGATGGCAGAGAAGCATCTTAAAAAATGCTCAACTTCATTAGTCATTAGGGAAATGCAAATCAAAACAACCCTGAGATTTCACCTTACACCAGTCAGAATGGCTAAGATTAAAAATTCAGGAGACAGCAGGTGTTGGAGAGGGTGTGGAGAAAGAGGAACACTCCTCCACTGCTGGTGGGGTTGCAAATTGGTACAACCACTCTGGAAATCAGTCTGGCGGTTCCTCAGAAAACTGGGCACCTCACTTCCAGAAGATCCTGCTATACCACTCCTGGGCATATACCCAGAGGACTCCCCACCATGTAATAAGGATACATGCTCTACTATGTTCATAGCAGCCCTATTTATAATTGCCAGATGCTGGAAAGAACCCAGGTATCCCTCAACAGAAGAGTGGATGCAAAAAATGTGGTATATCTACACAATGGAGTACTATTCAGCCATTAGAAACAATGAATTCATGAAATTCTTAGGCAAATGGATGGAGCTAGAGAACATCATACTAAGTGAGGTAACCCAGACTCAAAAGGTGAATCATGGTATGCACTCACTAATAAGTGGATATTAACCTAGAAAACTGGAATACCCAAAACATAATCCACACATCAAATGAGGTACAAGAAGAAAGGAGGAGTGGCCCCTTGTTCTGGAAAGACTCAGTGAAGCAGTATTCGGCAAAACCAGAACGGGAAAGTGGATAGGGGTGGGTGGGAGGACAGGGGGAAGAGAAGGGGCCTTACGGGACTTTCAGGGAGTGGGGGGGGGGCTAGAAAAGGGGAAATCATTTGAAATGTAAATAAAAAATATATCGAATAAAAAGAATAAGTTGTAAAAAATAATTATAAATAAAAAAATAAAAATAAAAAAATTTAAAAAAAGAAAGAAAGATTGTCCACGCTCATGAATAGGTAGAATTAATAGTAAAAATAACCATCTTAACACATGAAATCCACATATTCCATCCAATTCCCATTAAAATTACAGCACCATGTTTTACAGACCTTTGAAGAAAAATTCTCAACTTCATAAAGAAAAACAAACAAAGAAAACCTGTTTTTGTCTGGATAGACAAAAACAATCCAGAAAAATAAAAAAAAATTTTAGTGGAATTACCATCCCTGATGTCAAGGTGTACTACAGAGAAACTGCTAAAAAGCTGCATGGTACTGCAATGGAAACAGACAGGTTGACCAATGAAATTGAATCAACAACCCTGAAATAAACTTGTATGCCTATGAATACTTGATATTTGATAAAGAAGCCAAAACCTTAAAATGGAAAAATAGAAGGATCTTCAACAAATGTTGCTGGTCTAAGAGGATGTTTACACATAGAAGAGGCTTTGCCAGTGCCTGACAAATACAGAAGGGGATGCTCTCAGCAAACCATTGAATAGAGCACAGGGTCCCCAATGGAGAAGCTAGTAGCAAGATCCAAGGAGCTGAAGGGTATTGCAGCTCCAAAGGAGGAACAACAATATGAACCAACCAGTAACCCCAGAGCTCCCAGGGACTAAACCACCAAGCAAAGAGTACACATGCAGGAACCGATGGCTCCAGCTACATAAGTAGCAGAGGATGGCCTTGCTGGGCATCAAAGGGAGGAGATGACCTTGTTGCCGAGAAGGTTCTAATGCCCCAGTATAGGAGAATGCCAGGACAAGGAAGCAGGAGTGGGTGGTTTGGTAAGCAGGGGGAGGGTGGGTTAGGGGAATTTTGGAGGAGAAACCTGGAAAGGGGATAACATTGAAATGTAAATAAAGAAAATATCTAAAAAAAAATTTTAAAAAATTTAAAAAATTAAATTAAAAAATCTAAGTAAGAGCCTCCCAGTACCCCATGGGGATATTAACTGAAATAGCCAACAAAGGGGAAGGAGAAACTGTTGAGACCATTTCCAGGGTTTAGGCATGGCACCCTGGTTGAGTGATGGGAGCACCCACCCATCTCCAAAATTTTAACCCATGATTGCACCTGTCTAAAGAAAATACACGGACAAAAAGTGGAGCAGAGACTGAAGGAAAGGTCATCCAGAGACTGTCCCACCTGGGGATCTATCCTACATGCAGACACCAAACCTAGGCACTATTGCAGATGCCAAGAAGTGCTTGCTGACAGGAGCCTGATACAGCTGTCCCCTGAGAAGCTCTTCCAGAACCTGACCAATACAGATGTGGATGCTCACAGCCAACCATTGGACTGAGCACAGGGACCCCAATGGAGGATTTAGGGGATGGACTGAAGGATCTGAAGGGATCTTATCTGGCATCAATGCAAGGGGAGACACTTGGTCCTGCGAAGCCTTGATGGCCCAGGGTAGAGGAATGCTAGAGCAGTGAGACAGGAGTGGGTATGTGGGTCGGGGAGCACCATCCTAGAAGTAGGATAAGGGGGGATGGGATAGGGGTTTGCAGAGGAGAAACTGGGAGAGGGAGGTAACATTTGAAATGCAAATAAAATATTTAATTAAAAATCTAAGCATCTATTCTCACCCTGACATGCATCCCCCCCCAAAAAAAAACAGTTAAAACTCCAAGATATTCTACTAAATAGTTTTCCAAAGAATGAAAATAACTGGCTGAAATTTTGTTTTGTTTTGTTTTTAGAGTTCACCATACTTGGCCATCAGTCAAATGTTAATTAAAATTACTTTGAAATGTTGCCTTACCCTGTAGAATGGCTAAGATTTTTTCAAAAAGTGATTACAACAACGAAAAGTTGCCTTAGGTATGGGGAGAGAAATCACTTATGTTTTTCTAGTGGAATTGCAAACTGGTACAACTGATATAAAAATAAGTGTGGACCTTCTTCTAAAAGCTATAAAGAAAACTAACACATAATCCAGTTATAGCATTTCTGGGCATAATTCCAAAGGATTCTATATCCCAGTCAAGAGATACTTGCTTACCATGCTCACTGCTGCTCTATTTACAATAAGCAGGAAATGGAAACACCTAGATGCCCACCACATGATGAACAGATCCCGAAAATGTGGTATAAACAAACAATGTAATATTTTTTTCATCTGCAAAGAAACATTAAGTTAAGAAAGTCACAGGTTAATGGATGTACTTGGAAATAATTATATCACATGAGGAAAACAGACCCAGAGAAACAAATGCGTCTTATTCTTTCTCATATGTTGATGCTAAGTTTGATTTTTAGATATATGTGTTTAAGCTAAATTGGAGTGCTCACAGAAGTCAGGAAACCAGCAAGAAATTATAGGAGTGGAGTATTTCAAGAAAATAAAAACAAAACACAGTATGAGAAGGCAAAGGCAAATAATGGGATAGGGGTAGATAAATATGATGGAACAAGAGGAAAGGGGAGAAAAAGAATATGGAAAAAGATAAATTACACCGATGAGTTCTGAAAATAATATATGGCAACCTACTAGTCTAGAAATTTCTTAAAAAATATATAGATAAAAGAGGTTTAATTTGACTTACCATGTTACTATGTGTTTCAATTAAAGTTTCTATTGCTGTGATGAGATGATAATAAGACCATGGCAAATTTTATAAAGGAAAACAATTAATTAGGGATATCTTAAAGTTCAGAGGTTCAGTCTTATCACCAACATAGATCTAGGAGGCCCCTGGCTCAGGTGGTAGATCCACTAGGACCTGCTACTGGAGAATAGTAACTTACAATAGCTTACAACATTGAGATGTTAGTTACTGTGCCCAATGATTGTGTTGCCTTTTGTTTCTAAACTAGGATTCTGTGACTCAACTGAGTTCCAGAGAAAAGGTACGATGGCAGAGCACCCCAGCCAGCCACAGGAATTTGGAAGAGTGACCTGCCATGGGAACTTAAGAGAATTGGGTGGAGAGATTTTGGATCACTGAGACAGAGGGTCTGCAAGGCTGAGAACAGGCTAGCCAGACTGCTGGTGCCTTGCCAGCAGTGGCATGGGTGCCTTTTTAATATTTCACACTACATGGTAGGGTATGTCAATGTGTTAGAAAACATCAAATTCTAGTGGAACTGTTAAGTTTTCTATTCTCAAGGTCTCTACAATTTACAATGATTGCTAGCTTAAACTAAAACAAACAAAACTTAGCCAGTTATTAAGCAGTTCATTGGCATTATAGACCAACACTCTTTTGTGTAAACACATGCATCGATCAAGTTTATTAACATTGACTTGATGCTCAAAAACATACACTAGAACACAATATATTTCTATTTCTCTCTAGGAAACCCATTATAAATTTAGTTTTACTCAAACTTGGTCGATATTTGGAAGTAGCAGTGGAGACTAGGGTAATTGCAGGGTCCATGCAATTGAATTTTAGATAACTATAGATTCTTGTGTGCTTTATATAATGCAAAGAAAAAATTGAATTATTTGCGTAGTACAAAGCAATATCCAATTCAAAAAAAAACAGAATGATTTCATCACAACATTGAGGTCTTTAAATTAAAAGAAAGAGGTCAGGATTTTCATATTAAAATTTTATTGAAATTATATATTAAACTTGATGAAAAATCCTGGATTATCCACAGTAACTGGCATACCATATTCAAATTATGTGACTACTATATGGTTCATTAGTTTATCTCTAAAAGCAGAGAAAATAGTACAAAAGTTGAAAGTTATTTTTATGTTAAATATAATATGTAATATGTTATGGAATGTACCAGTAGCACTTATTTCTATTTGACTTTAGGTGTAAAATAAAGCATCCTAAAACTTGATTGTTTAAAGTAACAATATTAAAGAAATGTTGGGCATCAACATCTTTGCTTGGCTTATTTCCAAGATCCTTCCCCTGGATGTACTTGTTTCCTTCATTTTTGTTGCAGTTAAGATAGTTGGTAACCAAATTCTTTAAAATAAACTCATGCTTGGTGGTTGTTGGTTAGTCTCTTAGTTAATGTTTTACTACTGTGGACAGATACCATGACCAATGCAAGTTTTATAAAAGATAGCATTTAATTGGTGTTGACTTACAGACTCAGAGGTTCAGTCCATTATCATCAAGGCTGAAACATAGCAGCATCCAGCAGATATGGTGCAGGAGGAGCTGAGAGTTTTAAATCTTCATCTGAAGGCAGCTAGTAGAAGACTGACTTCCAAGCATCTAGAGTGAGGGTCTTAAGCCCACACCCACAGTGACACACCTACTCCCAAAAGGCCACACCTCCTAATAGGGTTACTCCCTGAACCAATCATATACAAACCATCACAATAATGGTTCATGGATCCTCTTCTTCATGACTTTTTTGGAAGTTAGTTCACGTTCATTCACACTGTTCCAATATACGGAAAGACCACAACAGGAATTACAATGCTTCCTGAAATTTAAGCTCAAAAGTAGTTCATCAGTTTTGCTATATTTTGTTGACCAGTATGTAACATATACCTCATTAGCAGAAATCAAAGATTTGGGAGTAACAATTCCTTTTGATGGTAAAATAAATGTGATTTGAAATTATTAATGCAATATTAGTGGACTGATGCAGTAAGGAATGAGCTTCTGATGAACTAGAAATCAATGGGGGGAGAACAAGAGAAACAAAATGTTTATGTTAAGTAGAAAATAAGTAAAAACAATTGAATTATTCTCACTAAAGACAGTGAAATATGAGCAATATTCATGTTAGGGATGATTTTCAAAATTATCAATTTATTGTGATGAAGATGTACACTGATGCGTAGCCTTCATCAGTATTATTCAAAGCCAGTTATAAATGTTAAATATGAGTAACTGAGTAGAATCAGAGATGACATGTTTCAGTATAGTTTTGAATGAAGGGCAAAAAGGAAAAAGGAGTTCAGTGGTTATAAGAATGAAAAAACACTGTTAAAAGACAGATGATCAGGTAAATTTTTTATTTTAAGTTAAAGGGAGATTGAATGACAGATTAGTATATACTAAGTGAGGTCTTTAAGGATTCCAGACTAGAGTAGAATATAAGAAAATTAGAATGTTAAAAGCAGAGACAAAGATTTGAATAAAAAGTATAGTGTGATTAGAGCTTGTAAGTGATGTAAAGGGCAACACAGATGACCTTACACTATAAAAAGCGTCATTTGAATATTTATCACTTACCATTTTAGATATTTGTACTTTATTAGTAATTTTATATATGAATAGTATATTTATATATTTCTCCCCTCCCTTTCCTCCTTGCAACTCTTCACGTGTCCCCTATTTGATCTCATATTCATTACTTCTTATTCTTTAATTATTGTTTTTATGTGTTTATGTATACATAAATGAATAAATATGTAAACATAACATATTGAGTTCATTTAACATTGTCTACTAGTATATTTTAGGAATGAAAATTTTGATTGGATAGCTATTCAGGGGGTATGTCTCTGGAAATGTATGATTCTCCCTTTTTCTGTAGTCACTAATTACCAATAGTTTTTTATCTATGCTTGGGGCCATAGGAGAGACACAGCTATATATCTGGAGATGGCACTTATAAGGAACAGTTCACCCATGTACAGTCTCTAGCTTTACTCTGCAATCCATTTAGTTTCTGACTATACCACCCTTCTCTTCTGATGATCTTCACTAAAAGCAGAAGAATACTAAGGGAGTACATGGCTAAGACCTATGACAGTCCTCTCTTAGTTGTGTATTTCTAGACCTTTCTATATTATTGTTTGTTTAATATTAGAATTTACCACCATGTAAATTGTTTATATCTGGTTTCTTTCTTCATCTCTCTCTCTGGGTGGCACATATATAAATATTAGACAGTATCAGATTCTGTAAAAAAAAAATTACATTCTGTTTCACAGAAATTTTACATGAATAAGACACTAATGCATTAAATTGTATTTTAGTATCTGCTTATTGAGGCACTATACCTTTAACAACAGGTACCCAGAAACATTCTCACAATTGTTGTTAATGAGATTTCACAGGGACACTCTCCCCCTTCCATCTAAAAGCAAGAATGACACAATTGCAACTGGTGTTATGGCTAGTACTTGGCACACATTAATTGTTCTTATTAAATATTTCATCTTTGATGACCTTGGAAAATATATTTGTGACAGAATTCTGTAACAGGTACAAGAAGTCATTCATTTGAAAGGCATGTGGGAGATAATATATGAAAAGACAAAGAAGTTGGCTGTTTCATGCCAAGTTGAATTGACACAGTGCATATGGATAATGAGAGGTTTGGAGCTGTTAACAAGAATTTAAGAGCTTAGTGAGAGAACTGTAGGGCATCAGTAGTAGAATATAAAGTGGCCCTAGCCACCTGTAACAGAAGGCCAGGCACAATGAAGCAGCAGGCCAAAAAAGTCATGGTGAGAGTTGTGGAGCCCAAGAGACACCTATGAAAATCTTTTATGAGCAAGTCATGACACTGATACAAAAAGCTTGTATCCTGAAACTTGAATGATTGTATCAATATGACTGCCATGAGGATACTGCCTATACAATCCACACAAACTCCACACAGGAACATGCCAGGCCCAATGTAGATGGAACACCATCAAGTATAACAGTTGAATGTCTAGCGTCATTCTAGAGGTTGCAGAAAACTTTCTCCCCAAGTACAGAAAAAGCTCCTTTATTATATGCCCTAACTTAATCTCTTGCCATCAAAACCTATAGCTACAATTATCCCAGTATATACTGAGTATGGACAAACTTATATGGATAAGATCATTAAGAGGTTGTGAATATAAAAGTATAGGAATTAAGAGATATATTCAAGCAGGAACCTAAAGGGAAAGCCTTCAGGCTTGCATTTTGAGACTGATTGATGGAATTAAAATTGTTTTGATGTGGTTAAATTTATTTTTGAGACAGAATCTCTTATATCCTAGGCTAGCCTCCACTTCATTATATTGCTGAGGGTGGCTTTAAATTTCTCATAATTCTACCTCTACCTCTGTAGGTACCTGAGGCCTGCAAAGCTTGTGATGCCATACAAGCGACAATTAAGACAATGTGTAGGTCTGTTGCCAAGGCAACAGCTGCCGTCTACCCAGAATTCCATAGCCTACCTTTACCTGTAATTATGTCACCACCAGTATATAACCCAGCAGCACTTCTTCCCCGTCCTCTTTTTCTCTTCTCTCTTTCTCTCCTTCCTTCCCGCCGGCTACCCCTTCCCTATCTTAAATAAAGTTCCACACGGAACTGTTTGGCCTGGTGTATCTCGTTGTGGGCCACGGCTCCACCGCATCCCGTGGATGCATGCACGTGAGCGAGCAAACTCAGTGAGCAGACAGGACATTTGCACAGAAACCAACAACCTCCCTGTATGCTGATATTACAGGCATGGGCTATCATCCCTGAAATCTGCAGTGTTGAGGATCAAATGCATGGTTTTCCTCTTAGATACTAGCCATGAATTCCACCAGCTGAGCATCATCCTCATTGCTAATTTGGTTACAGTTACAATGCATTTGACCAAGCAAGAACTCTATGGACAACAACAGACTTGTTGATAGTGGCTCTTAAAAAGAGTTGAATTGATAAGGGAAATAGGATATATATTAAGTCTTACTTAGTTATCAAGAATAATATTGAATAGTTTACAGGAAAATAAGTGGAGATAGAATAATTACACTAGATGAAATAAATGACTCTGGAAGACACATTATATGCATATGTGTTCTTTCTTTATTAGACTCTATAAAATAACATAGAAAAACTTATATCATAAGGCTTGGGTGTTGTGTTCATAAAAAGAGAAAGAGATGTAATAATATGTTCTATGTGGTGTGTGGTGAAGTCCGGGTTAAGGAGGCGCTTCAGCAGGCTCATGCCAAGGCATCCCTTCCCCTGAGGGACCACACACATGATGGTATGGTATAGAATAGAGTTTATTTAGGGCATGGGGAGGAGAGTTAATAGAGTAGTAGAAACAGAGAAAGTCAGAGAGAAGAGGAAAGTAGAGAAGAAGAGACTAGCCATGACCTCATGGATTGGGGGGGGAGGGAAGGGGTAAGGGAAGAGCCCAGGAGGGCAAGAGGGAAAAGAGAGAGAGGAGGGGCCAAACATCTCCTTTTCTAGTGGGCCAGACCTACCTGGCTGTTGCCAGTTAACTGTGGGGAGGTGCTTAGACATAATCCTAACAATGGATGCATTAGAGGCAATGCTGGTCCTGGCAGGGCCTTGGTGAGAACAGAGCATGTGGTTCCTGCCCTTGGGACAAGGCCCCCCAGAGTGAGCCTCCATGAGTATTAATGGCTGCTATGGGCATAATGCCTGTTTGCACAATAATGTGCATATTTCACAATCTTCCAAAGAATGCCCTCCCTAATAAAGTTAATAGTTCCCTGATAATTAAAAACAGCACAAGTCCAAGAGTTGACAGTATGGCTATATCTCGGCAAACCGATATAAACTTGGACCTTCAAGACAGCCCTTAAGGCTATGGAAATGATCTCTACATGATTTCAAAAATATATAATTTCTCATCTCTGCAAAAAAAAGATATTATAAGAATTCTATGAAGAGCTTCATGAATCTAAAGGAATAGAGGTAACTATACTATGAGCCAGCTTGTCAGAAAATACACAGACAGGCAGGAAGATTCCTGAGCTCCTAGTCAGTATGTGCCTCAGCTAGTCCAGGCCCAGGTGTGATGTAAGTGGTCATTTTAGGACTGGGTCTGACCCAGCTATCTTATCCTCTGTGCTTAACAAAGGTAGACAGCTCTCTAAATTCTTCTGCAAGATTAAGAAATAAAAATGTTTGCCTTTCCCCTAGTCTCATGAAGGTTAAACAAACCTTGATAGTTTTTACAACCAGGCTAGAGTCAGTGCTTAGCCTCCCAGTATTTGCATCTTCCTGCAAGAGATTTGAAGAGCTGACCACCTGCTGAACTTGCTTTGCAAATCAATCCAGCTGAAACAAAGAATGGGTCTTTGGGTTTTTGTCTTGGCTCCACATTTCTCTCCTCTGCTCATCCTATTTCATTCCTAGCCCCACTTTCTTTTTTTTCTTTTTTTTTATTCGCTATATTTTTTATTTACATTTCAAATGATTTCCCCTTTTCTAGACCCCCACTACCCGAAAGTCCCATAAGCCCCCTTCTCTCCCCCTGTCCTCCCACCCACCCCGTCCCACTTCCCCGTTCTGGTTTTGCCAAATACTGCTTCACTGAGTCTTTCCAGAACAAGGGGCCACTCCTCCTTTCTTCTTGTACCTCTTTCTCTATGGCTGTTGGACCTCTACAAATCCATAGAGTATGCTGAATCAAAGAACTGCGGTAACAAGATGCTGATTCATAAGATAATCAGAAGGAAAATGTGGAGTAAATGACTAGATTTATTTGTTAAAAAGAAGAAGAAGAAGAAGAAGAAGAAGAAGAAGAAGAAGAAGAAGAAGAAGAAGAAGAAGAAGACTAGACCTGTGTTCTGCAGAAGATAAACAATTCAGAGAATTTTTTAGATTAGAAAGAGCGAATTGCTTGAAGAACTGAGAAACACACGAGGACACACACACACACACACACACAAGCAAGCAGAACATGAGAGACATCTTAGAAGAGCAGGCAAGCAGAACATAGAGAAATCTTCAGAGAGAAAGAAGAGCATGCAGACTGTCTTGTAAGTCCCAGATATCCCTTCTCTCAGAACCTCTCTCCAAGCTGGCACTGATATTGGGCAAGAGAATATTCAGGAAGAGTAAGGATACCAAATAGTCTATGTAAATGCAAAGAGTGTTTTATTCAGCAGAAGTTCAGCATTCTGGGGTCTCCCCATTACCAAGATAGACTCCCAAGTGAGCTTACAGGTCTGATTTAAAGTACATTAGGGAATCTGGGGAAGATGACCTCAATCTGTTGTGTACATCTCTATGGACATTCCATTACTGGGATGTGGCAGCTGGAAACCTGCTGGGGAGGTTTGGAAACTGTTGCTGACCCATTGTTCTTGCCTTAGGCCAGCTTCTGAGGTCTGGACCTGCCTGGAATTGCCAATTCTTGGAAACAGAGATTTAGGCCTAGTCTCCTTAACCACCAATTTGAAGCTTGTCATGGAATCAGCTTAGCCTTTTCATTACACATTGTTCATATATGAAAATACAACACTGAAAACCAAAATTATAAGTCTACACAATGTATCTACACTTTACCTTAAATGAAAGTCTTGGAAATTGGTGGTAAATGCTCATCAAGAAAGAAAAAGAAACAGAAAGGAAGGAAGAAAGGAAGGGAGCGAGGGAGGAAGGGAAGAAGGGAGGAAGGAAGGAAGGAAGGAAGGAAGGAAGGAAGGAAGGAAGGAAGGAAGGAAGGAAGGAAGGAAGGAAGGAAAGAAGACGATTTGTTTTAGAAAGATATTTCCTTTCTCCTTTAGCATGGAGCTGAAAAGCAGGTACAGTATTGAGCTCATTAAAGAGTACACAGTACTGACAGAACAATAGTTTGATAGAGCCAAAGTGAAAGAAAGTAACTGCTAGGTATCAATTAGACACATTTACCACAACACTCAGCAAAATTTGCAAGGCAGTCAAAAGAACTTACTTGCAGGGAACTACAGTGATTCATAGAATTTTGTACAACTGACAGCAAAATAAGTGGTGACATAAGAGTGTTAACTAATATTTAAAACTACAAAAAGACTTGGATAAAAGGCTATGTGGACTACCCAAGGCAGCAAGGGACCAGGGTGCACTTAATGTAACTGCAGACAATTAACTTTCAATGAATAGTAAAGGAATTTCTCAATAAAAGGATTTGTCAATAACAATGTTAATGCTACAGTATAGTACAGCTTCTCACTGATCTCCTCTGCTTGGCCTCATACTAACTGGCAACATGTTCTAATCTTCAGGCTCATTCAAATTCTCTGGCTTGTCCTGTGTTCACCTATGCCTAGCTTGCTCTCTCTCTTTGCCTGTAACCTGTCTTTATATCAAAACTGCCCCCTTTCTACTTTTCTTTCCATATTTTTTCTATCTAACTAGCTAGCTATCTGTCATCTATCTATCATCTATCTATCATCTATCCATCTCTCTATCTCTCTCTCTCTATCTATCTATCTATCTATCTATCTATCTATCTATCTATCTATCTATCTATCTATCTATTGTGTGGTGCTCTCTTTTTCCACTAATTAATTATTTACTTATCAACTCAATATCTCTATTACTGAACGCCCTCCTCCCAGTCCTTGACTTCACACAGTCCCTCTTCCTTTTCCCCTCCCATTCTCCTTTGAGAGTGTAGAGACTCTCCCCATTATAGCACCCCCACCCTGGCATATCAAGTCTCTGCAAGGCTAGCACATCCTCTCTACTGAGGCAAGACATGGAAGCTCAGTTAGGGGAAGGGGAGATCCATAGACAGTCAACAGAGTTAGGAGCAGCCCCTGCTCCAGTTGCTAGGGTACCCACATGAAAACCAAGCTGCATGTCTGCTACTTATGTGCACGGCTAGGTCCAACCCATTATGTTCTTTTTTTCTATATTCTTTGTTTACATTCCATAAGATTTTCCCTTTCCTGGTTCCCCCTCCCCATGAATCCAATAAGCCCTCTTCCCTCCACCCGCCCGTTCCCCAATCAACCCCCTCCCACTTCTCTGTCCTGGTACTCCCCTACAATGCTGCATCAAGACTTTCCAGGACCAGGGCCCTCTCCTTCCTTCTTCTTGGGAATGATTTGATATGTGAATTGTGTCTTGGGTGTTCAGAGCTTCTGGGCTAATATCCACTTATCAGTGACTGAATTCCATGTGTGTTCTTTTGTGAATGAGTTATCTCACTTAGGATGATATTTTCCAGTTCCAACCATTTGCCTAAGAACTTAATGAATTCATTGTTTTTAATTCCTGAGTAGTACTCCATTGTGTGTATATATATCACATTTTCTGTATCCATTCCTCCATTGAGGGACATCTGGGTTCTTTCCAGCTTCTGGCTATTATAAATAAGGCTGTGATGAACATAGTGGAGCATGTGTCCTTATTGCATGCTGGGGAATCCTCTGGGTATGTGCCCAGGAGAGCTATAGCAGGGTCCTCCGGAAGTGTGATGCCCAGTTTTCTGAGGAACCGCCAGACCGTTCCAGAGTGGTTGTACCAACTTGCATTCCCACCAACAGTGGAGGAGTGTTCCTCTTTCTCCACATCTTTGCCAACTCCTGCTGTCTCCTGAGTTTTTAATCTTAGCCATTCTGACTGGTGTGAGGTGAGATCTCAGGGTTGTTTTGATTTGCATTTCCCTAATGATTAATGATGTTGAACTTTTCTCAAGGTGCTTCTCAGCAATTCAAAGTTCCTCAGGTGAAAATTCTTTGTTTAGATCTGTATCCCATTTTTAATAGGGTTATTTGGTTCTCTGGAGTCTAACTTCTTGAGTTCTTTGTATATCTTGGATATTAGCCCTCTGTTGGATGTAGGGTTCGTGAAGATCTTTTCCCAATTTGTTGGTTCCTGTTTTGTCCTACTACAAAAGCCTATACTCAACACAACTCGAGAATCTGGAGGAAATGGACAATTTCCTAGACAGATACCAAATACCCAAATTAAATCAGGATCAAATAAATCATCTAAACAGTCCCATTACGTTATTTGGCTTGAGATTCATACACAGAAACCCCTCAGGGTCCAGATTAGTTGACTCTGTTTTTCTTCCCATGGAGTTTCTATCCCCTTCAGGGCCTTTGATCTTTCCCCCAACACTTCCATAAGAGTCCCCTTACTCCTTCCAACATTTGGCTGTGGGTCTCTTCATCTGTTTCAGTCAGCTGCTGGGTGGAGACTCTCAAAGGACAGTTATGTTAGGCCCCTATCTGCAAACCTAACAGAGTATCATTAATAGTGTCAGAGATTGGGGCTTGACCCTGGGATAGTTCTCACATTCGGCCAGTTATTACTTGGCCATTCTCTCTGTCACTGCTCCATCTTTGCCTTTGTACATCTTGTAGGCAGGATACATATTAGGTCAAAGGCTTTATGAAATACTATTATTATCCCTTCAGTCCCCATCCCCTCCTGCAGCCTATTTCCTCCTTCCATCAACATCCAATATCTATTTGGTTTTTCCCTTTTAGAAATGTGTATCACTCCTTGCCTTCTTGCCCTCTATAGGCTGATGTCTATTTCCATTTCTTTACTTGGCCCCCATGCCTTCTGGCCCTCTGTACTGTCTTCCCCATACCTGATACTGGCCCCCATATTCCCCTCTCAACCCCACTCCCTCCCAGTTCTCTCCCTCCATCTGCCTCCTATGACTATTTTATTCCTCTTCTAAGTGAGATTTAAGCATCATATATTCAGTCTTCATTCCTGTTTAGCTTATTTGGGTCTGTGGAGTGTAGCCTTGGTATCCTGTACTTTCGCAGTTAAGATATATTTATCCACATAAAATATTTTGAATTGTTTTTATTTCACAAGATACCATCTGATAACATGATTTGTTCTTTGAAAAATATTCATTTTTGTATCCCATTTATCTTTACAATCTAAAAATTAGAAGGATTATTCTTACCATTTCAACAAAGAAACCTTTAAGAGTATAAGAACATATTAGCTTGTGTGACTGAAAGTCACATGTTTATTTTTGGCCAATTACCATATACAGATACCTAATACCATATACCAATTACCTAATACATATTAATATGAATATGTACATACACATATATGTATATAATGTATAATATACACACACATACATATGTGAATGGCAGATAAAGAGAGCTAGACAGGGTTTTCAAGGAAAACAACAACAGGAAAAGAAACTGAAAGAGGAATGATACCTTCCCACTCTGCAAAATGGAAGAAAGAATGTGTATATATATATATATATATATATATATATATATATATATATACATATACATATATACATATACAGACAGAGAAATAGAGAAAAAACAGATTATGACTCATTAATTGGTCATTTTGTATGTTTTCACATTTTCAAGTATGCAACTATATATGTATGTATGCATGCATACATGCATGTGTGTATGTATGCATGCATACATATTCCAGGGTATGCTAAAACCCATAAGTTTTATTTTAAGTAAAGCATATTTATTCTCTCTGAATGGATTTTATGTTGATTATTATATGTAAAAAGTTATTGTCATATTCACTGATACCCAAATTTTTTCTAGCATCTTCTAGTAGTTTTATATCCCGTCTTATACATTTAGTTCCATGGTTAAATTTTAGTAACTTTTCAATTATCCTCTATTTGTCTAGAATTCTCCTTATTGCCTCTGTAGTTTTTCAAAAATCTGCTAACTATGTTTGCATGGCTATATTTATTTCTGGCCTCTCTAATTTGTACTATTGATCTCTTTGTATATTTTCCAAAAATATACCATGCTGAATACTGTGGCTTCATAATAACTCAAAGGCAAGTAGCATCTTGTCTTTTAAGTAAGAATATTCCTTACACAGATTGTGTGCTTTGCTATTCTAGAATTGGTAACGTAAATGACATTAGATTTCAGTTGGCCTTTTCATTAGTGGTACATAGGAAATAAATTGATCATGTATTTTAAAGATTGTATCTCAAAGTAGCATTATCACTCATTGACTAAAGTAAGACATTATTATTTTTATTTCATTGTATTTTTTATTTTACACAAAGACATTCATGCTTTGGGCATTCGAAGATATTGTTGATTTTATTGTTTATCCAGTATAATTCATATTTTTTTAATTTTTTTTCTAGTGACTGCAGCTTTGAGTTCCAAGGTAACATTTGAAATGATTGGTGGAACACACATCCTTGATTTAGTCTTGATGTTAATGGGAATGATTCTTCCTGTAAGGATTTTCCTTAGATGACTTTTTTATATTAAGTAATTATCTCATGTTTTATTTTGTAATTTTTTCTTTGTATTATATAATCTAGAGATGATTTAAAGATATTTTTGGAAAAAGAATGAGAAACTAGGGAACACAGCCATATTAACAAGTTCACCACAATATTCCAATCCTATTCACTGTTCTTATGACAGTATAGTCATACGTAAAAAAATGCATCAACTGCCTTAGGAGGCAGGCTTATCTCTGAGGGTTTGAGACCAGCTTGTTCTACAAAACCAGAACATGGCAGCAAGTGATCTGTTACACAGGGCAATCCTGACTCAATAAAACAACAAAAAAGGAGAATCAATATCAATAAATTCATACAAACTTTTTAATTGAATAATCTAGAAACCACCACAGATTAAATATTTTCAATTGGTTGACCATGAAAGACAGTCTATGTTCTGGTTGAGCTAGGTTTGAACTCTGGTGACCCAGTGGATTTAATCCACTAGAGATAGAAGGTTGTTTGCCCATGCTCCCAGACACCAGGCTGACACCACAGGGCCCCAAGTCCTTGGTATTCTGGCTGAACTCCACCCCCACAGTTACCTTGCAACAGCCAGGTAGCCTAGCCCACAAAAAAAGGGATGCACTGGCCCCTTCTCTCTCTTTCCCTTCTCTCTTGCCCACACTCTCTCCCTTGTCTCTTGCCCTCTGTTCCCTCTCTCTCCCCATTCTTTTCCCCCCTTTCCATGTAATCATGGCCAGCTCTCACCCTGCTATCTCTTCTTTCTCTCTTTACTTTTCTATCTCTTTTCTAGTCCCTTAATTTTCTATAATAAATCTTTAAAATCATAGGCTATCTTCTTATCTAAACCCGCCATATCGGAGCAATGGAACAGGTCTGTCAGCTTCCCCAGCTGCCAGATCAGACAAAGGATTCCCCCGCCTGACTGGGCTTCCTCCATGGGTACATGGGCCTGCATCAGAATGGTCCAGCAGGTTATTTTATTTTATTATTTTTTATTTTTTTTATTTTTTGGTTTGGGCTTAGCATGCTTATTATATTCATTTGAACAGGGAAGTGGGGTTGTTTTATATAGCTAGACAGGGAGTCCAAGAAATTATATTCAGATAGTCAAGGGAATAGTGTTATTTTACATATACAAAAAAGGAAGCAAGGTTGTGGCATAGAACTCAATAAGGATGCCAGTTTAGCTAAGTTTGGTGGGAGCTTTTCTGTAGGGGAGCAACCTGCAGGTCATAAACCTCAAAGGTGCAAGCTATAATGGACATTTTCTGCATACACTATCAACATCTGCTCATGCACCCAAGGAAGACTTTGCTGCTACCCTTCTCAGCATTAGCTGGGAAAGCTTTGCAATTCCCATGAGGTTGAAGCACTAGTCCTAGCCATGACCATATCTGTATCAAATAATATATGCCCCCAGGATTTCATTCACTCCCTACAAGTGATGATGTAATAAAAGATAGCACAGAATATTCAAAATGTTGTCTTTTTTCCATTGGATTGTTTTAGCTCCCTAGTCAAAGATCAAGTGACCATAGGTGCGTGGGTTCATTTCTGGGTCTCCAATTCTATTCCATTGATCGACCTGCCTGTCACTGTACCAATACCATTCAGTTTTTTATCACAATTGCTCTGTAGTATAGCTTGAGGTCAGGCATCGTGATTCCCCCAGAAGTTGTTTTATTGTTGAGAATAGTTTTCACTATCCTGGGTTTTTTGCTGCTCTTTCCAATTTCTCTTTGTTATTCCTGACGAATTTGGAATTTGCTCTATGAAGAAATGAGTTGGAATTTTGATGGGAATTGCACTGAATCTGTAGATTGCTTTAGACAAGATGGCCATATTAACCTGCCAATCCATGAGCATGGGAGATCTTTTCATCTTGTGAGATCTTCTTTGATTTCTTTCTTCAAAGACTTGAAGTTTCTGTCATACAGATCTTTCACTAGTTTGGTTAGGGTCACACCAAGATACTTTATACTGTTTGTGTCTATTGTGAAGGGTTTCATTTCCCTAATTTCTTTCTCAACCTGTTTATCATTTGAGGATAGGAAGGCTACTGCTTTGCCCTTTTTCAGTTGTTCAGTACCTACATGAAGAGAAAGCTGCACATCTGCTAAATATGTGTGGGGAGGCCTAGGTCTGGCCCATGTTCCGTTTGTTCCATATCCTCATTAGCTTGTGCTATCTCTTGAGGGTTTTTTTTGTATAAATGAAATTTAATATTTCTTAGAGTACTGAATGCAAGTAGTACATTGTTTTTAACAAATAATGTCAAGTCCAAGACAATACTATTCTTCAACTTCCCCATACCTTGGTTATATCTTTTTTAATATTCAAACCACTGCAAATATGCATTGTGTCTCCTCCCTTCTCTTGAGTTTTTGATCATAGCCATTCTGATAGGCATAAGATGAAACCTCAGAGATGTTTTGATTTACATTCCCTGATGACTAAGGACTCTGAACATTTGTTTAATTGCTTTTAGACTATTTGAGATTCCTCTGTTGAGAATTGTTTTTGTAATTCTGTATCTCATTTTTAAAATTTGGTTATTTGGGTTGTTGTGACTGTCTTATTTCTTGAGTTCTTTATAAATTTTGAATATTAACCCTCTGTCAGATGTAGGGTTGGTAAAGATCCTTTCCCAATCTATAGGCTACCAATTTATTTTATTGACAGTGTCCTTTACCTTACACAAAACTTGACAATTCATGAGGTCCCACTTCTTATGGAAGCATTTTCTCCATTGATGTTTCCTTCACAAAATGGCTCTAGCTTGTGTCGAGGTGACATAAAGCTTGCCATTTCATTTTGCAGTTGAAAGTATAAAATAAAGATCATGGATTCTCAATATTTTCTCCTATCTACAAGAAATGTTTTTTTTTTCATTTTTCTTTGTTTTATTGTGAAAAAATTAATTTTATTCGATATATTTTTTATTTACATTTCAAATGATTTCCCCTTTTCTGGTGCCCCACCCCCCGAAAGTCACATAAGCCCTCTTCCCTCCCTCTGTTCTCCCACCCACCCCTTCCCACTTCCCTGTTCTGGTTTTGTCTTATACTGCTACACTGGGTCTTTCCAGAACTAGTGGCCACTCCTCCATTCTTCTTGTACCTTATTTGAAGTGTGGATTATGTTTTGCATATTCCAGTTTTCCAAGCTAATATCCACTTATTAGTGAGTGCATACCATGATTGATCTTTTGAGACTGGGTTACCTCACTTAGTATGATGTTTTCCAGCTCCATCCATTTGTCTAAGAATTTCATGAATTCATTGTTTCTAATGGCTGAATAGTACTCCATTGTGTATATATTCCATTGTGTATATTGTTTGCATCCATTCTTCTGTTGAGGGATACCTGTGTTCTTTCCAACTTCTGGCTATTATAAATAGGGCTGCTATGAACATAGTGGAACATGTATCCTTATTACATGCTGGGGAATCCTCTGGGTATATGCCCTGGAGTGGTATAGCAGGATCTTTTGGAAGTGACATGCCCAGTTTTCTGAGGGACTGCCAGACTGATTTCCAGAGTGGTTGTACTAATTTGCAACCCCACCAGCAGTGGAGGAGTCTTCCTTTTTCTCCATATCCTCACCAACATCTGTTGTCTCCTGAGTTTTTAATCTTAGTCATTCTGACTGGTGTGAGGTGAAATCTCAGGGTTGTTTTGATTTGCATTTCCCTGATGACTAGTGAAAAATTTGCCCCCAGTTAGTTTTTTATTATATCAACTAAATCCTACAAGTGAGCTTAATACCTTGTAAGCTACATATGTTTCCTTCTGCAATGTCTGGAAGAAAATTTTCCATTCTCATTTTGCATATGAAACTTAATAATATGATTTTTAAAACTACTATTCTTGACCAGTTTAGTTATGACAGTGATTGCACTGATAAATAGTTCAATTATATAATTTATTCATTAGCCTGACAAATTGATCTTATACTTAGTTCTTTATGAAATCATGTGGCACTGATGTTAAAACAATATTAATGACTAATTTGAACATTTTGTCCCTTTTGGAAATATGAGTAAGTTCCAAATTGTTCTAAGAGATAAAATATAATTCTGAACACTTTAATGATAATAACTACTTTATTAAAAATAGCTTAAGAAGTGGAAATTTGAGAAATGGAAATTAAGTATAAATATAACATGTTCAATAGAGAAAAATTATACATTTATTTATTTCTAGAAAATAGTGGGTCAGTTAGTGTAAGGTTTCTAATGCCACTGCCATGAGGGGACTTCATGAATTTGATCAGGACAAACATTTTGTAGGTACATCATTCTGCTTTTTTACAGATGAAAGTCCTTTAAAAGTTAATCCATCTGACCAGGTCCACGATGCTTTTCCAAATTACTGAAAATAGCATAACTTTATATTTCCTCCTGTATATCTGTTTTCTAAGGATGTTTTCTCAGATGTTTTGAGTTTCACTATTTCCTTAAGTTCTAAATACTTCTGCAGACAGAAGTATTAGCTAAAGCTTAAAAATAGTAAAATTCAGGTAGTTAGGAACATAACATAGTTCTGAATAAGACATATAAAGCAAAAGTCAAAAGGAAAATTATAATTATTATCAACATTCCAACACAATACTTCACAAATATTCAAAAATATTTTTCAGCCACATATAGAAATATAGAAATTCCAGGTTGACTCAGATGCATACCAAATTAAAAAAAAATATGTTGACAGTACTGCCATCTCAAATTACAAATTGCACATCAGAACTACAGCACTGGCATAAAAGAATCAGATTGAAAAATCATTTAAGTGAAGTTCCAGACCTAAGATTGATCATATAGCTATGGAAACCTAAGATTTGACAAGGAAACCAAAAATCTCATGTTGGAAAAATAGACATGTTCAACAAATGGTGCTGGTCTAGCTTGATGTTTAATTGTAGGAGAATGCAAATAGATGCATATTTATTATCCTGTACAAAATTCAACTCCAAATGTTAGCCCGGCAGTGGTGGCTCATACCTTTAATCCCAGCATTTAGGAGGCAGAGGTAGGTAGATTTCTGAGTTCGAGGCCAGCCTGGTCTACAAAGTGAGTTCCTGGACAGCCAGGGCTACACAGAGAAATGCTGTCTTGAAAAAACCAAAAATCAAAAACAAAAACAAAAACAAAAACACCCCCCCCAAAAAAACACAAATGTATCAACATAATATTATGTACTGAATCTGAAAGAAGAATAAGTAGGAATTAGTCTTGAACTCATTGGCAAAGGAAATAACTTCCTAAACAGAACACTTATACCACAGGCATTAAGGCCACCAGTTAATAAATGAAACTTCATGACATTAGAAAGCTGTTCTGTGACAAAGGACGCCATCATTTAGACAAAAATGTGGGCTTCACAATTGGAAAAATATTTTACATACTATATATCCAGTAGAGGATTAATAACTAAAATATACAAAGAACTAAAAAAAAAAAAAAGGATAGTAAGAAAACAAGTAATCAAATTTTAAAATGTGGTACAGAAGTAAGCAGATAGATTTCCAAAAAGGAAGCACTAATGGCTGTGAAACATTTAAAAGAATGTTCAACATACATAGTCATCCAGAAAATTTAAATAAAAATAATTTGATATTTTATCTTATACCAGCTGGAGTGGATGACATCAACCAAACAAATAACAACACATGCTTGTGAGGATGTGGGGGAAAGTGAACAGTTATTTATTGCCAGTAGGAATGCAAATGTGTTTTGACATTATGGAAATGAGACACAACGGTCCTGATGTGGGAATGAACTTACAGAGACCGTGGTATCATGTACAGGACTTACTTAGATTCAAGCCAGACAAGAACCTAGTGTGTAGAGGTAGAAGTGAAAAATATATTCTGAACTCTAACAAAGAAGTCATCTACAATTGGTACCTGCTTGCAAAGAAAAAGAAATGCTTTCTTCAATGAAATCTCACTTTGTATATTAACCACAGTTCACAGTAGACCCTATCCCCCCCAAATATAAGCTGTACTCCAGAGTATTTCTGTAGACTTTTTTCATTATATTTAACTGTGTAAAGACATTTTTGTTTTGTCTTATTGGTATTATGCTCATATATATTTTAGATTTCTGATTTTGTATTTGCATGTGTTTCTTGTACTTTTGTTTGCTTATTTATGTTTTGTTTGTTATTTCAAAATAAAAAGAAAGGGCATGAAGTTGGGTGGAAAGGGAGGTAGAGAGGAACATCTAAGAGTTGGTAGAGGGAAAACATAGTGGAAATATACTGTCTAAAATCATTTTTCAGTAAAAAAATAATTGCATATTAAAAGACCAAGTATGATGGCATGAAAGTAATATATTAATTCTGAGCCTGATGTTTAGAAGTTATAACACCAATGCCTTATTGCAGAGAGGCATAGTACTTAGTTAAGTCTAGTAATACAAACTTGTAATTTCAGTACTTAGGAGAGGAAGATAGGAAGATGATCAACTTAAGGTTATTCTTAGCTACATGCTGAATTTGAGTTCAGCCTGAACTATATGATGTCCTTTTTCCAAAAATAGTAATGGAATTTTGCATAAGAAGGCATATTAGAAATTTTATGTAAGGAGAAGAATATGGTTAAGAGGAGAAAAATATAAGCTATCCTATGACTGCTCTAAAATACTCCTGAACATCTGACTTGCTGCAAAGATTCAGCTGTACCAGTCATTGTTGCAGCTACCAACTATCTATTATAACCAGTTGCTGATGGATATCTGCTCATGTGAGGGGTACAGCAGATACCAAAGCCAAACAGAAAGCCCTGAATATGAAACATTAGATCCTAGTTCCTTAGGAATAAGGCTGTTAAATTGCTGGAGGTAGGGAAGAGGGCCCTGTCCATGAAATCATTGAAGAAGCTTATCTACTCCCATATAAATCTTTGTTATTTGAAAGCACATAGTAATTTTCCTTATCTGAATTACTGAGACTACCAATCCCTTCCTTGTCATACCTGTGAAGTGATATACATAACAAGAAAAGAGAGGGGAAAAACATATAATCCTGGTGGTGAAAAAATTATGGCTTAGAACATAATGTCTTATGTTTCATGTCTGTTTTTATTATTTTTATTTTTATATTTTTATTAATATTTATATGTTTATCAACATTAAGTTGCCACACTTTAACTTCTGTTTCACTATATCTTTCTATATTTATAAAAATGATTTTTTATATTTCTATATTCTTAGTAGTCTTTCTACTACCTTTACTGATTCTAACCTACATACTTCCTTTCTGACTCCTAATTAGCAACATTTTTCTGATTTATCAATTCCTTGATCACTTCAGCAATAAAATATTGATACCCTTACCTTAAAAAATAATCTTTAAAGTGAAATTTTCGCCAAGCAGTACCCTGATACTGCTAATATCTGAGCTTCGTGTGGTTGCAAGTGCCGTGGTCTGTCTTTCTAAATACCAATGCTCAGATTGCTGGTAAGCCATTGTGGGCTAGTAATACAATTGACTTCTTAAAAAGAAGCAGGAGGAATAGTTCTTCATAAAGACAGGCCTCTGTGACTATGCATACAACATAATAATGGAACTGAGAAGCTGGAAAGGTGGGAAATAAAAATATATTCATCCTAAGAGATGCAGGATAGCAACAGGAAACAAAACAAGAGATAACAATGCACCAGGGAATATCAGCAACCTCACAATTCTCCACTAGCAGAAACCAAAGTCACTAAGAGTGAAAGTGTAAGAAAAAAATCAGGGCCCTCCAAAAAAGAATAATATCCATAGAGAGGAAGTAAATAAGCAATAGAATGAAGTATGACAATTCAAATGCTAGATGATAAAATTATCAAAGTAAATGAAATGCTCAGTGACTTGGGAAAGAAATTAAAAATAAAATGAAGGAAAATAATTCAACAGAGAATTTGACACTAAAAAACAAACCAAATAAAAATTTGGTAAAGAGAATCAACCATATACACATAAGTAACATTATATAGAGTGAGCCTGTTATATGTGTATGAGTGTGTATATGTATATATATGTGTGTGTGTGTGTGTGTGTGTGTGTGTGTGTGTGTGTGTGTGTGTGTGTGTGTAAAACAACTGAAAGAAAAGATTATATGAATTTAAGAAGGGGTGTTAAACATGTGAGATTATATAGTATACTTTAATTTCATATATTAAATGTTATTGAAAATACCCATGAATTTAATTTAATAGAAAAGAGTAGAAGCTTTATCCACAAATAGAATCAAACAGAATAATAAATTTTCAAAAGGAGAACAAACTGGAGATAATACTACATTCAAATGCTATTGAACATGACCAAAACTTTAAAACAGTCAGGAATACATTCAAGAAACTAGATGTAAGAATCTATAGAGTAGATGAAGAATCTTAAATAAAGACAAAAAAGCATAGACATTTTATTACTCAATGATCTTGTGTCAGGAAAGGTTCCATACCTAGAGAAAGAAATGGATATAAACACCCAGGATACATTTAGAACCTCAAATGGCCATAAAGACTAGTGCACTGTCTCAGTCAAGTAAAGCAGGGGAATCTGGTGTATAATGTTACCGTTTCAAGTGTATGATAACTCAACAAATGGCTTATAGAAATGGTCTGACAGAGAAATAATTGGTGATAATTCATGAATAAATTTGCCAAGGACTATTAATAAAGTTATCTATACCATAATTCAAATCTAGTGTTGACACTGATGGTGCTCCTGTCCTTGGGTCAGGTTTTTTTTGTTTTTTTTTTTTTTTGTTTTTTTTTTTTGTTTTTTTTTTTTTTTTGTTTTGTTTTGTTTTGTTTTGTTTGTTTGTTTTTTTGTTTTTTTGGATTTGGTTTTTTTCGAGACAGGGTTTCTCTGTATAGCCCTGGGTGTCCTGGAACTCACTCTGTAGACCAGGCTGGCCTCGAACTCAGAAATCCGCCTGCCTCTGCCTCCCAGAGTGCTGGGATTACAGGCGTGCGCCACCACTGCCAAGCTCTTGGGTCAGTTTTTAACATTCATTTTGTGAAATTCAATTTCCTTGTCTATAATGTTATGATAAGTTATAATAGTATGTTCTCATGATAATTGAAAGAAACTGTATATATATAAAGTAATCAGCATGATTGTGTAACAAGTAAACACTTCTTTATATTTATATTTATTTTCTTATACCTTATACTTTCTCTTCTATATGCAGAGTCATTGTGATATAAGAAACGGGGCTTTTATATTGATATCACTTAATAGATTACATTGTGCCTTTAAAATTGCTTTCCAGAACACAGGAGTGGCAGAGCAGCTGGGCCAGGGTCCTTCCAGGTTCCATCTGCACGAAGGAGCTGTGCAGCTCTGCCACAGCCTTCTGTGCACCAATCCTGCCCGTGGAGAACTGCTCTGCAGGGAGTAATTTGGCTCCTGGCTTTGGAAGCGAGGTCACAATTTTCTCTCCTGGAATGAGCATGCAGCTATAGCCAGGATCACAGGGAACATGGGAGTGGCAGAGCAGCTGGACCAGGGTCCATCTGGGATCCACCTGCTCCCAGGAGCTGAGCAGCACCACAGCCATCTGTGCCAGGGGTGCTGAGACAGGCTTGCAGGTCCACAGGAGGGACAAGTGCCAGACAGACAGTAGAACCAACCAACACCAGAGATAACCAGATGGAGAAAGGCAAACTTAGGAACATTACAAACAGAAATCAAGGCAACATGGCACCATCCAAACCCAATTCTTCTATAGCAAGTTCTTGATATACCAACCCACTGGAAAAGCAAGATTTGGATTTAAAAATCACAGCTCATGATGCTGATAGAGGAAATAAATAACTCCCTTAAAGAAATACAAGAGAACACAGGTAAACAGGTAAAGCCCTTAAAGAATTACAGAAAAGCATAACAAAACAAGTGAAAGAACTGAACAAAACCATCCAAGATCTAAAAACGGAGGTAGAAACAATAAAGAAATCACAAAGGGAAACAACTCTGGACAAAGAAAACTTAGGAAAGAAGTCACGGATGCCAACCCAGGCTACTAAACCCAGCAAAACTCTCAATTATCATAGATGGAGAAACCAAGGTATTCCATGACAAAAACAAATTTACACAGTATCTTTCTACAAATCCAGCCCTTCAAAGGATAATGAATGGAAAACACTAACTAAAGGAGGGAAACTACATACTAGAAAAAGCAAGAAAGTAATATTCTTTTAACAAACCAAAAAGAAGAGAGACACACAAACAGAACTCCACCTCTAATAAATAGAATAACAGGAAGCAACAATCACTTTTCCTTAACATCTCTTAATATCAATGGACTCAATTCTCTAATAAAAAGATATAGACTAACAGACTGAATACATAAGCAACATCCAACATTTTGCTGCATAGAGGAAACTCACCTCAAGCACAAAGACAGACACTACCTCATAGTAAAAGGCTTGAAAATAATTTTCCAAGAAAATGGTCCCAAAAAACAAAAAACAAAAAACAAAAAAAGCAAAAACAAAAAGAAAAAGAGCAAATTCCAAATTTATCTGGAATAACAAAAATACAAGGATAGCAAAAACTATTCTCAACAATAAAAGAACCTCTGGTGGAATCACCATCCCTTACCTCAAGCTCTACTACAGAGCAACAGTGACAAAAACTGAATGGTATTGGTACAATAACAGGCAAGTAGATCAAAGAAATAGAATTGAAGACCCAGAAGGACACCCACTCACATAAGGTCACTTCATCTTTGACAAAGGAGCTAAAACCATCGAGTGGAAAAAAGACAGCATTTTTAACAAATGGTGGTGTGGTTCAAGTGGCAGAAAACATGTAGAAGGATGCAAATTGATCCATTCTTATCTCCTTGTACAAAGCTCAATTCCAAGTAGATCGAGGACCTCCAAATAAAACGTATTATTTGTGATAGCCAGAAGCTGATAAGAACCCAGATGTCCCTCAACAGGGGAATGGATACAGAAAATGTGGTACACAATGGAGTATTATTCAGCTATTAAAATCAGTGACTTCATGAAATTCTTGGCAAATGGATGAACCCAGAAAATATTATCCTGAGTGAGGTAACCCAATCACAAAAGAATACACAAGATATGTAGTCACTGGTAAGTGGACAGTAGCCCGAAATCTTGGAATACCCAGGATACAATTCACAAACCACATGAAGCTCAGGAAAGAAGACCAAAATGTGAATGCTTCAGTCCTTTTTAGAAGGGGGGAAATACTCTGAGGAGGAAATGTGGAGACAAGTGGGTGTAGTAGAGACTGAAGGAAAGGCCATCCAGAGACTTCTCCGCCTGGAAATCTATCTCATATGCAGTCACCAATCCCAGACATTATTGATACAAAGAAGTGCATTCTGACAGGAGCCTGATATAGCTGTCTCCTGAGAGGCTCTGCCACAACCTGACAAATATAGAGTCAGATGCTTGCAAGCAACCAATGGACTGAGCATAGGGTCCACAATGGAGGATTAGAGAAAAAAACTGAAGAAGCTGAATGGATTTGCAGCCCCATAGGAAGAACAACAATATCAACCAGAGCTCCCTGGAACAACTGAACAAAGAGTACATCTGGAGGGACCCATGGCTCCAGCAGCATATGTAGCAGAGGATGGCCTTGTTGAGCATCAATAGGAGGAGAGGCCCTTGTTCCTGTGATGGCTCGATGCCTCAGTTTAGAGGAATGCCAGGGCAGGGAGTCAGGAGTAGATGGATGGGTGGGGGAACTCCTTCACAGAGTCAGGAGGAAGGGAGATGAGATAGATGGTTTCCAGAAGGGAAACCAGGAAAGAAGATAACATTTAAAATGTAAATAGGGCAGCAGCAGCTGTGGCAGTGGCTGCAGCTGCAACAGCAGCAGCAGCAGCAGCAGCAGCAGCAGCGGCGGCGGCTGGTTTAGCAGAAGGGCTATCAGCAATAGAACCAAGGTGATAGGGTCCAGGCAGGCCTTGTGCCTGCTACCATTGACCTTCATTGGCCAGCCTGGCTGCAAGCCATGGCAGATTTACAGCACCTTTCACCCCACAGAAGCTACATCAGAACTCTGCCTTCCACCAGTCAGTTACAAGAGACTCTCCGCCATTTTGGATCTCGGGGCACCAGAGAGATCAGACAGACTGAGGTAAGCAAATATAACCCGAGGCCAACAACTCGGGGGGTCTAAGCCTGACAGGCGTTGGCCTGCACCCAGGCCCTGGGCTGTTCGGGGGCCATCTGTGTGCAAACCCGACCAGGAGGTTGTTTGCAGAGCCCAGCGCACACCACCATTTTGACTACTGGACACCAGAGAGTTCTAGCAGGCAAAGTCAGCTAAGAGTGATTGCCCGAGGCTAACATAGTGGGCATCTAAGCCGGACAGGCCTTGGACTGCCCCCAGGACCTGGGCTGCTCAGTGGGCCATCTGTGTGCCAACCCTGCCAGGAGGTTGTTAGCCTAGCAGACTCTCCCTGCACTTTCATGGAGAGCATGCACACTCTACCATCCTGGCCACCTGACAGAACCAATTCACAGTCATAGCCCGAGGGGAACTTTGCTCAGGCCTTAGCCTGCCAGGATTTTGCCTAGACTCAGGGCTTCAGCAGCTAGGCTAGCCTTGTGTGCACCAACCTGGTTGGGAGATAGGCTGCCCAGTAAAGTGACCAGCACTCGTAAAAGGTCCCCCAGCATACACCATCAGCACTCTCTGAAGGAGCAAACAGGCACCGCCTGGTTCACACAGAAAAACTGGGGCAAGGCACACTAGGGCTCCAAGGGCAGCCAAGAGGAGGACAGCACATCAGCAATCTGTGACAGGGGAAACCCAGTGTTGCAGAAATAGCCCTATAGCCTCACAGAAGGCACAAATACCAGCCAGAGACAAGACCAACTAACGCCAGAAATAACAAGATGGCAAAGGGCAAATGTAGGAATGCTAGTAACAGAAATCTAGGCAATATGGCAGCATCTGAACCAAATTCTCCAATATCAGCAAGGATTGGTTACACAAACACACCAGAAAAACAAGATTTGGATTTAAAATCACTGTTCATGATGCTGCTTGAAGAACACAAAAAGGACATAAATGAATCTCTTAAAGAAATACAGGGGAACATGAATAAGCTAGAAACCCGTATAATGGAAACACAAAAATCACTTAAAGAAATTCAGGAGAATAAGGCTCAAGAGATAGAAGCCAATAAAGAAGAAACACACACACACACACACACACACACACACACACACACACACACAAACTTAAAGAAATGCAGGAGAAAGTAAGTCAAACAGCAGAAGTCATGAAAGAGGAAACACAAAAATCTCTTAAAGAATTACAGGAAAACACAAACAAGCAAGTGAAGGGGCTAAGCAAAACCATCCAGGATGTAAAATCAGAAGTAGAAACAACTAAGAAATCACAAAAGGAGACAACTTTGGAGACAGAAAACCTTGAAAAGAAATCAGGGGACATAGATGCAAATATCAACAACAGAGTACGAGAGATGGAAGAAAGAATCTCAGATGCCGAAGATAACATAGAAACCATGGACTCAACAGTCAAAGAAAATGCAAATTGCAAAAAGTTGTGTCCCAGAACATCCAGGACACAATGAGAAGACCAAATCTAAGGATTATAGGTATAGATGAGAGTGAAGATTTACAGCTGAAAGGGCCAGCAAATATCCTCAACAAAATTATGGAAGAAAACTTTCCCAACTTAAAGAGAGAGATGCCCATGAATATACAAGAAGCCTACAGAACTCCAAACAGACTGGACCTGAGCAGAAATACCTCTCATCACATAATAATCAAAACCCCAAATGCACTAAACAAAGAAAGAATATTAAAGGCAGCAAAAGATAAAGGCCAAGTAACATATACAGGAAGACCTATCAGAATCACACCAGACTTCTCACCAGAAACCATGAAAGTTAGAAGATCCAGGACAGATCTCATGCAGACTCTAAGAGAACACAAATGTCAGCCAAGACTACAGCAAAACTCTCAATCACCATAGATGGAGAAACCAAGATATTCCAAGACAAAACAAAATTTACACAATATCTTTCTACAAACCCAGCTCTACAAAGAATTATAGGAGGAAAACTCCAATACGAGGAGGGAAACTACACCCTGGAAAAAGCAAGATAGTTACCTTCTTTCATCAAACCCAAAAGAAGATAACCACGCAAATATAAAAATCACATCAAAAATGACAGGAAGTAATAATCACTATTCCTTAATATCTCTTAACGTCAATGGACTCAACTCCCCAATAAAATGACATAGACTAACAGACTGGATAAGGAAACAGGACCCTATATTTTGCTGCATACAGGAAACACACCTCAATGTCAAAGACAAAAACTACCTTAGAGTAAAAGGCTGGAAAACAATTTTACAAGCCAATGGTCTCATGAAATGAGTTGGAGTAGCCATTCTAATATCAGATAAAATTGACTTTCAACCTAAAGTCATCAAAAGAGACACAGAAGGACATTTCTCGCTAGTCAAAGGAAAAATCCACCAAGAAGAACTTTCAATTCTGAACATCTATGCGCCAAATGCAAGGGCACCCTCATTCGTAAAAGAAACTTTACTAAAGCTCAAAGCACACATTGCACCTAACACAATAATTGTGGGGCACTTCAGCACTCCACTCTCCTCAATGGACCGATCAGTAAAACAGAAACTAAACAGGGACACAATAAAACTAATTGAAGCTGTGGACCAATTAGACTTGACTGATAATTATAGAACATTTCACCCTAAAACAAAAGAATATACCTTTTTCTCAGCACCTCATGGTACCTTCTCCAAAATCGACCATATAATTGGTCACAAGACAGACATCAACAAATATAAAAAGATCGAACTAATCCCATGCCTCCTATTGAATCACTGTGGAGTAAGAATGGTCTTCAATGGCAACAAAAACAACAGAAAGCCCACATACACATGAAGGCTGAACAATAATCTGCTCAATGACAACTTGGCCAAAGAAGAAATAAGGAAAGAAATCAGAGACTATTTAGAATTTAATGAAAATGAAGGCACAACATACCCAAATCTTTGGGACACAATGAAAGCAGTGCTAAGAGGAAAACTCATAGCCCTGAGTGTCTCCAAAAAGAAAATGGAGAGTGCATACACTAGCAGCTTAAAGGCACACCTGAAAGCCTTGGAACAAAAGAAGCCAATTCACCCAGGAAGAGTAGAAGACAGGAAATCATCAAACTCAGGGCTGATATCAGTCAAGTGGAAACAAAGAGAACCTTACAAAGAATCAACGAATCTAGGAGCTGTTTTTTCAGAAAATCAACAAGACAGATAGACTCTTAGCCAGACTGACCAAAGGGCACAGAGAAAGTATCCAAATTAACAAAATTAGAAATGAAAAGGGCGATATAACAACATAAAGTGAGGAAATTCAAAAAATCATCAGATCCTGCTAAAAAAGACTATACTCAACACAACTGGAGAATCTGGAGGAAATGGACCATTTCCTAGACAGATACCAAATACCAAAATTAAATCAGGACCAAACAGATCATCTAAACAGTCCCATAACCCCTAAAGAAATAGAAGGGGTCATAGAAAACCTTTCAACCAAAACAGCACAGGACCAGATGGCTTCAGTGCAGAATTCTATCAGACCTTCAAAGAAGACCTAACACCGATACTCTTCAAACTATTCCACAAAATAGAAACAGAAGGAACACTGCCCAATTCCTTCTATGTAGCCACAATTACGCTGATACCAAAACCACACAAAGATCCAACAAAGAAAGAGAACTTCAGACCAATTTCCCTTATGAACATCGATCCAAAACTACTCAATAAAATTCTTGCCAACCAAATCCAAGAACACATAAAAACGATCATCCACCATGATCAAGTAGGCTTTATTCCAGGTATGCAGGGTTGGTTCAATATACGGAAATCCATCAATGCAATCCACTACATAAATAAACTCAAAGGAAAAAAAAACACATGGTCATTTCATTGTATACTGAAAAAGCATTTTCAAAATTCAGCATCCTTTCATGCTTAAAGTCTTGGAAAGAACAGGAATTGAAGGCCCGTACCTAAACATAGTAAAAGCAATAAACAGCAAACCGGTAGCCACCATCAAACTAAATGGAGAGAAACTTGGAGCAATCCCACTAAAATCAGGGACTAGACAGGGCTGCCCCTTTCTCCTTATCTTTTCAGTATTGTACTTGAGGTACTAGCTCGGGCAATTAGACAACATAAGGAGGTCAAAGGGATACAAATTGGAAAGGATGAAATCAAACTATCATTTATTTCCAGATGATATGATAGTCTACCTAAGTGACCCGAAATACTCTGCCAGAGAATTCCTACAGCTGATAAACAACTTCAACAAAGTGGCTGGTTATAAAAACAACTCAAGAAAATCAGTAGCCTTCCTATACTCAAAGGATAAGCAGACTGAGAAAGAAATTAGGGAACTGACACCCTTCACAATAGCCACAAACAGTATAAAATACCTTGGGGTGACTCTTACTAAACATGTAAAAGGTCTGTATGACAAGAACTTCAAGACTCTGAAGAAGGAAATGGAAGAAGACCTCAAAAAATGGAAAAAAAAAACTCCCTTGCTCATGGATCAGCAGGATTAATATAGTTAAAATCGCCATTTTGCCAAAAGCAATATACAAATTCAACATAATACCCATCAAAATCCCAACTCAATTCTTCATAGAGTTAGAAAGAGCAATTATCAAATTCATCTGGAATAACAAAAACCCAGGATAGCTAAAACTATTCTCAACAAAAGAAAATCTGTGGGAATCAGTATCCCTGACCTCAAGCAATACTACCAAGCAATAGTGTTAAAAATTGCGTGGTATTAGTACAGTGACAGGCAGGTGGATCAGTGGAACAGGATTGAAGATCCAGAAATGAACCCACACACCTATGGCCACTTGATCCTCAACAAAGGGGCTGAAAACATCCAATGGAGAAAAGATAGCCTTTTCAACAAATGGTGCTGGTTCAACTGGAGGTCAGCATGCAGAAGAATGCGAATTGATCCATCCTTGTCTCCTTGTACTAAGCTCAACTGCAAATGGATCAAGGACCTCCACATAAAGCCAGACACTCCAGCTAATAGAAAAGAAACTGGGGAAGACCTGTGAGGACATCAATACAGGGGGAAAGTTTCTGAACAGAACACCAAAAGCGTATGCTCTAAGATCAAGAATTGACAAATGGGTCCTCATAAAATTACAAAGTTTCTGTAAAGCAAAGGACACCATCAAAAGGACAAATTGGCAACCAACAAATTGGGAAAGGATATTCACCAATCCTACATCAGATAGAGGGCTAATATCCAATATATACAAAGAACTCAAGAAGTTAGACCCCAGAAAACCAAATAACCCTATTAAAAATGGGGTACAGAGTTAAACAAAGAATTCTCACCTGAAGAACGACGGATGGCAGAGAAACATCTTTAAAAAAGCTCAACTTCACTAGTCATCAGGGAAATGCAAATCAAAACAACACTGAGATTTCACCTTACACCAGTCAGAATGGCTAAGATTAAAAATTCAAACTATCATTATTTGCAGATGACATGATAGTCTACCTAAGTGACCCAATAAACTCCACTAGAGAACTCCTACAGCTGATAAACAACTTCAGCAAAGTGGCAGGTTATAAAATCAACTCAAGCAAATCAGTGGACTTCCTATACTCAAAGGATAAGCAAGCTGAGAAAGAAATTAGGGAAATGACACCCTTCACAATAGCCACAAACAGTATAAAGTATCTTGGGGTGACTCTTACCAAACATGTGAAAGATCTGTATGACAAGAACTTCAAGACTCTGAAGAAGGAAATGGAAGAAGACCACAAAAAAATGGGAAAACCTCCCATGCTCATGGATCGGTAGAATCAATATAGTTAAAATGGCCATTTTGCCTAAAGCACTATACAGATTCAATGCAATACCCATCAAAATCCCAACTCAATTCTTCACAGAGTTAGAAAGAGCAATTATCAAATTCATCTGGAACAACAAAAAACCCAGGATAGCTAAAATTATTCTCAGCAACAAAAGAAAATCTGGGGGAATCAGTATCCCTGACCTCAAGCAATACTACAGAGCAATAGTGTTAAAAACTGCATGGTATTGGTACAGTGACAGGCAGGAGGATCAATGGAACAGGATTGAAGATCCAGAAATGAACCCACACACCTATGGCCATTTGATCCTGGACAAAGAGGCTGAAAACATCCAATGGAAATAAGATAGCCTTTTCAACAAATGGTGCTGGTTCAACTGGAGGTCAGCATGCAGAAGAATGCGAATTGATCCATCCTTGTCTCCTTGTACTAAGCTCAAATCCAAATGGATCAAGGACCTCCACATAAAGCCAGACACTCTGAAGCTAATAGAAAAGAAACTGGGGAAGACCCTTGAGGACATTGGTACAGGGAGAAAGTTTCTGAACAGAACACCAATAGCGTATGCTCTAAGAGCAAGAATTGACAAATGGGACCTCATAAAATTACAAAGTTTCTGTAAGGCAAAGGGCACCATCAAGAGGACAAATCGGCAACCAACAAATTGGGAAAAGATCTTCACCAATCCTACATCAGATAGAGGGCTAATATCCAATATATATAAAGAACTCAAGAAGTTAGACTCCAGAAAACCGAACAACCCTATTAAAAAATGGGGTACAGAGTTAAACAGGGAATTCTCACCTGAAGAACTTCGGATGGCGGAGAAGCATCTTAAAAAATGCTCAACTTCATTAGTCATTAGGGAAATGCAAATTAAAACAACCCCGAGATTTCACCTTACACCAGTCAGAATGGCTAAGATTAAAAATTCAGGCGACAGCAGGTGTTGGAGAGGGTGTGGAGAAAGAGGAACACTCCTCCACTGCTGGTGGGGTTGCAAATTGGTACAACCACTCTGGAAAGCAGTCTGGCAGTTCCTCCGAAAACTGGGCACCTCACTTCCAGAAGATCCTGCTATACCACTCCTGGGCATATACCCACAGGATTCCCCACCATGTAATAAGGATACATGCTCTACTATGTTCATAGCAGCCCTATTTATAATTGCCAGATGCTGGAAAGAACCCAGGTATCCCTCAACAGAAGAGTGGATGCTAAAAATGTGGTATATCTACACAATGGAGTACTATTCAGCCATTAGAAACAATGAATTCATGAAATTCTTAGGCAAATGGATGGAGCTAGAAAACATCATACTAAGTGAGGTAACCCAGACTCAAAAGGTGACTCTTGGTATGCACTCACTAATAAGTGGATATTAACCTAGAAAACTGGAATACCCTAAACATAATCCATACATCAAATCAGGTACAAGAAGAAAGGAGGAGTGGCCCCTTGTTCTAGAAAGACTCAGTGAAGAAGTATAGGGCAAAACCAGAATGGGGAAGTGGGAAGGGGTGGGTGGGAGGACAGGGGGAGAAAAGGGGGCTTATGGGACTTTCGGGGAGTGGGGGGCTAGAAAAGGGGAAATCATTTGAAATGTAAATAAAATATATGTCGAATAAAAAAAAAATTCAGGAGACAGCAGGTGTTGGCAAGGATGTGGAGAAAGAGGAACAATCCTCCACTGCTGGTGTGGTTGCAAATTGGTACAACCACTCTAGAAATCTGTCTGGTGGTTCCTCAGAAAACTGGGCATGTCTCTTCTGAAAGAACCTGCTATACCACTCCTGGGAATATATCCAGAGGACTCCCCAGCATGTAATAAGGATATTTGCTCCACTATGTTCATAGCAGCCCTATTTATAATTGCCAGAACATCCTGGTTCTGGAAAGGCTCAGTGCAGCAATGTAGGGGAATATCAGAACAGGGAAATGTGAAGGGGTGAATGGGGAACAGGGGAAGGGAAGTGGGCTTATGGGACTTTGGGGGAGGGGGAATCCAGGAAAGGGGTAATCATTTGAAATGTAAATAAAGAAAATATCGAGTAAAAGAAAGAAATGTAAATAAAGAAAATATCCAATAAAATGGTAATAATGAAAGCATATGAAATTTTCAAACATGCCCATAGGTAGGAATACTATGATTTATGCTTATCCCAAACATGTTGGATTGTATACATATTAAATATGTTTTGTATTTTTTCCTCTATAAATCTCCCAACAATTAGAAGGCATTTTGCAGACCGTAATATACTATATCTTAATTCTACTTATAATTTACTGGTCATACCTCATGAGAACTCATTTTTAAGGTATAAATTGTATGCTAATATGTGTTTAAAATATGGAGTCTAGGACATATTTAGTAAAGATCTTAAATGACTAATTTTCAATTTACATATTTCACCCTGTATCCCAACCAAGAAAATATTTGATTAAAATTTTTGGATTATATTTAAAAATATAAAACTGATTAACATGACTTATCCTTGAGCTTTATTTTTCATTTAATGTCCTCCTATCACAGTCAGAGTATATATGATTAAGACAGATATTGCTTGTCCTAGTATACCGACCTTGCAAGGAGACCTGAAGTGACAAAATATGCAGAGCAGGTGAGACACTGGTAAGAATGTCCTAAGGAACTAATGACTTTATATTTTAAGTGAAAAATATTCTCCTTTGAAATATTGTCTATATTCCTAAGTGAAAAATGACAAATGTGAATGTAGATTTTTAGATTATCTGTGCAAAATATTAATAAAACATATTCAGATCTTTCTGACATTGATAGCCTATATAAGGCCTTAATCTCATAAAAAATTAAAAAAAAAACCTTAGGAGCATGTCATGTCCTCATTACAGTAGAAAAGGAGAAAAAGGAGATCTGGGTTACATAATACTAAGACAAATTTCTGACTAATAAACATATAATTTAATATGGAGAACAAAAATACCCACTCTGAGGAAAGCTTTGCAGATCCAGAACCCTAAGGTTTTTAGCATGAAAGAGACAGACTGGGTTTTGACTTGTCCTGTAATATTTGCCTTTGTTTGTTTGTTATCTCACACTACAATATGAGAGGAATTTAGTAGGTTCCAAGTGCAAGTGAGTTTTATGTTCCTTTGTATTTGCAAGTAGACCTCTCAGCAAGAAAACAGTAACTGAGATATGATATAGGAATATGATCACATTGTTTGCTTTGTACATACCCAACATATATTAATCATCTCTCACTTTCCACTTTCAAATACAAGCCTTTCTATGTCAGCTTCCTCAAACTTGTCGAAATGCAATAAATACATTTAAGAAATCCTTTTGAGTTTATCCTGAGACACATAATTCACTGCTTATCCATCACTTCCATGGGAACATAGTGCCATAGTAACATGGATGATCAGCAGAATGGATGCTGAAAATTGTCAAAATGATATCCTCTTGCTTTTACTCCCTGACAGATTTGACAGCTACAATTTCTTAGCACTCCTTTCATTATTTGAGAACAGATATGGGATAGAATAAAATCCCTAACCTGCCTGACTGCCTGTGGCACATTCCAAAAATATTTCTTCCACCTCTGGGTTCACAAGGAATTGAAAAGAAGAGTTAAAGTTCTTTTGGGCTTTCATATGATGTCTTATAATACTGTTGCCTTACAAACTACACCTGTCAACTAGCATGACCTCTCTGTGGGACTCAAGATGGGAGTGAGCTATATTTTGAAGGCTACCATCAGTGATACAACCCTGCCATTCTTCTTTTACCTCACAGGAGTAAATAAGAAAGTAACATCTTGACACTGACCTCGTTATTTTTTTTATTACATAACACCTCCAAGTATAAAATAACTGTGCATTTATCCTCAAATCATTTTACAGTCTGTGACTACATAACATTGATGAATCCATATTCACATTCATTAATTCATCTCAGTGGAGTTTTATCATCCCCTGATATTCCTCTTCTATGACTGCATTAAGTTCTGATCACCTCAATTTATGTATAAAATTCAGAAATTGAATTTTATTTACTATACCTAACCTACAAAAAACAAATATATACAGATATCATGGTTGTGTGACTGACTGGAGTTGTACTTAACTGTTACTCTCCAGCAGTAGGAGAGATAAAAACATTATATATATATTCAAAGTGAAATATATCACTTGGAAAATGGGCAAAAATTCAAATTATGATTTCTACTGAATGTGTACCAATTTATTTCTATTATGATATCAAAAGTGTGTCCTTAAGTAAACAGTTATCCAGAGACTGTTCTTCAAATATGTTCATTAATTAACATCTTACCAGTCTATATGTGTATCTTTTTCTATGATCATTCATAGTCAAATGCTAACTTGATTTAGCTTTTTATTCTTTTGTTTTCTGCCACAAAAGATAGTGAGAGAATCAGATTACATAAAGCAAAAATGAGGTTATAATAAATTATTCATATAATATTAATTCTGTCACTAATTATTGGTGGTTAATTGGGAGTAATACAAGCAAATTGAATAAATCTTGAAGCATAAATGTGGTGTAAAAATACTCATTTCCTGATAAATAGAGTATTATTATGTATCTGTGACTCTAGGGCAAGGAATCCAATGCCTTCTAACTAGGGTATCAAATGCCAGTGACAATCATATGATAGGGGAGGTCATAGTATGCTTAGAAATTACCTCTGATCCAAAATTCTTTCCTGAAAATTCCTAGCGAAGTCCAAAAGGATACTCTGCTAGACAGAACAATTGTTAACACCTGTCTACCAATATTTCTATCTTGCTGTGCATTTTGAGTGTTCAAATAGGTACCTATGGCATTAGACTTTGGGTACTTTGATATGAAGACCAACACTACTTAGTTGGTTATGGAATTACAAAGTGTTTGCTCTGATAATTTTCACAGTAGTCCCTGGACAGAAGTCTTTTAAGACTGGATCTTTTCTAGCTTGATTGATATCTCTAAAACTTTTCAGAAATTTGCCTCATCAATCTCAAAAACAAACTATTTGAAATTAAGCAGGTTTGGATACATATTAACCATTGTGTAAGGTTAGGTCCCACATAAATCACTATAGTGGCCATCAAGAACAAGACATGTAAAAGGCCACGATATGGATCTAGTACATACAAGGCCACGTACCTACACAAAATAGTGTCCACCAGGAAACAACAATGGTTCATTAAGAAAAAAATAGGTGCAGTACCTTATCCATGCCAACAATACAGCAAGCCGTAAGAAGGGCCAGTTTTTTAGCTGTCTTTTCATTGTATTTTCTTATAAAAAATCAACTTCAAGTTGGCTCAACATATGAAATTCAAGGAATATTATCTACTTCTAAGCTCAGCCTTATTATCCCCTCATTGAGTCTCTGATTATTATTCAGTGAAGTGTGGTGGATTTCCAAGGGTTATAGGCAGAATGCAAGTGAAGTAGTTGGTGAATGGTAGACTCTGAGTTTCACAATATCAGTGCTATTTGTTTTATTTTTAGGTGTCTTGCAACTACTTGGAATAATAACTGATCTAGAATTGATATTAGGGAAATTAAAAAAATTATGTGTGGCTGGGCAGTGGTGGCACATGCCTTTAATCCAAGCACTTGTGAGGCAGAGGCAGGTGGATTTCTGAGTTCGAGGCCAGCCTGGTCTACAGAGTAAGTTCCAGGACAACCAGGGCTACACAGAGAAACCCTGTCTCCAAAAAAAAAAAAAAAAAAAAAAAAAAAAAAAAAAAAAAAAAAAAAAACACAAAAAATTATGGGAATTCCCAACAGATAAAATTTTAAATATTTATATAACCTAACAACAAAACCCCAATAAGCCTCACATTGATGAAATTCTCCTACCCTAGACATATGGCTCTTCATAGCCCTATTCTCTGTAGTGTTGCCTGATAAATGATCTTCAATTGTATCATATGTATTGTGTAGAATTTTCTTTATAGTAAAAATTAGGTTTGAACACACCACTACCAATAATCACTATTGGTTATTTTCTCTGGTGTAGTGCAGAAATATTTGACCAAAAACAATGCAAAGGATGTTTTAAACGCTTAGTTTGGCTCATGGTTTCAAGCAACAGTTCATCATGGCAGGTGAAGATCACTGTTGAATATAGCTCTGTTGACCTTTGTAGACGCACAAGTCAGCAGCTCTGAATAACTTGGGAAAACAGGAATTAGAGAACACCAGTTGGAAACCAAAGTAAACATCACGCCAAGCAATAATCCTACTTTCTTCTGATAGTGGTGACATCATCCTAAAAGTTCCAGTATATTGGATAGAAGGCCACTAAGAGCCAAATGCTTAAAGAAAAACATGCAAGGAATACTTCACAGAAAAACACAAAATATACACACTGTTTGGTTTAGGTCACATATTAAACCACTGTTGCTGTGTTTCTACTGGAAAGAGAAACATCTGCAAATATGTGTGTATTTTATAATTAATGTTTTGATGATGCTAAATCTATGAGTTTTAATTCTTGTCCTATAACTTATTAAATAACATTGAACAAGTTCTCCAAAGTCTCAGAATGCTTAAATCCCATCTCTTCAAGAACTACCCATACCATCTACATAATCAGGCTATTAGGAAGAATTAGGGAATTATAATTTTAAAGTGCTTATTAGCCTTTCTAGAAGGTAATTTGTGATTAATCAATTAGTGCTATAATTATAATAATTAATATTAAGACTATTAGTCAAAGATAAAGGAAAATGAAGATGCAAAGTAGAGTTACCTATGTCAAAGGTTGGATAAATGATAGTCTAATAACATAAGATCCATTTTTAATATTTAATGACTGACAAGCACTTAAGGTAGAGTATTTAATCAAAACCTCTTTGACTAATTTGATAAGAATTGTTAAAAGTTATTTGAAATGTCACAGAATACAGTAGTGAAGGAATCAACTTTTGGATTTTCTGACAGAAATTTATTTTTCCTGATTTGATCCTTCTTGGTATAGTCAGATTTTCACATCGATAATTCATGTTTGGTCATTTATATGAGTCTAAGGAAAGCTGAAAGAGGAGTATTATTTGCACATGCATTCCATTACTTGCATTATGATTAATCCTTAGAAAATATAAGTACAAATATGTATCTGATACAACTTCAAACATGAAAGGTAGCATAATGATACCTATGTAAAGGGAAATTGTTTATAGAGCATGGGTGGAAATATGCAAGCTAGTAAAACATCTGGGTAAGCACAGTTACTCAAAAGCTAAAGAAAAGTAAAAGTATTCTATTATCAAGCAATAGTTCTACTAAAGACTTAAACAAAAAGTGAGATATGAACCTCAAAGAGAGTCTCACACTACCATGTTTACTGTATCTCTATTCATAATGCCTGGCATGTAGAATCAATGTAAATGTCACTTCATAGGGAAATGGATACAGAAAATATGCATAGACAAAATTATATGGTTTATCCATAAACTGACAAAAAGAATATCACTTTTATCAACATGTAAAATCCAAAGAACATTATGTCAAATGAAATAAGCTAAGAGAAAGTAAAACAAATGACTCAAGCCTATTTATATAACAAATCATCAAATATTGATACCATAAAACTGTAAGCTGGTTACCTGAAACAGAAGATAAGAGAGATGATAGAGGTAGTGAAAGGCTGGCCAAAGGATTAGCAATTTCAGATGGATAGAAATTTTGGTTCTTTCCTATGTTGCATCACTACTGCATTTTTCCTCTTTCCCCTCCTCCTTTCCATCGCCACCTTTTCCCACCTCTTTCTCCAGGACATACTTTCCACCACCTCCTTTCTTCCTAGATCCATCTCTCTCCCCTTTCCTCCAGAAAAGAGCAGGCTACCCAGAGATTTTAACCATATCTGGTATAACAAGTTAGAATAAGTCTAGGCACATACCTCAAATGAAGGGTGGTCAAGACAACTCAGTAGGAGGAAAGGAGTTCCCATAACAGAGAACACTCTTCCACTGCTGGTGGGGTTGCAAATTGGTACAACCACTCTGGAAAGCAGTCTGGCGGTTCCTCCAAACACTGGGCACCTCACTTCCAGAAGATCCTGTTATACCACTCCTGGGCATATACCCACAGGATTCCCCACCATGTAATAAGGATACATGCTCTACTATGTTCATAGCAGCCCTATTTATAATTGCCAGATGCTGGAAAGAACCCAGGTATCCCTCAACAGAAGAGTAGATGCAAAAAATGTGGTATATCTACACAATGGAGTACTATTCAGCCATTAGAAACAATGAATTCATGAAATTCTTAGGCAAATGGATGGAGCTAGAGAACATCATACTAAGTGAGGTAACCCAGACTCAAAAGGTGACTCATGGTATGCACTCACTAATAAGTGGATATTAACCTAGAAAACTGGAATACCCAAAACATAACCCACACATCAAATGAGGTACAAGAAGAACGGAGGAGTGGCCCCTTGTTCTGAAAAGACTCAGTGAAGCACTATAGAGCAAAATCAGAACAGGGAAGTGGGAAGGGTTGGGTGGGAAAACAGGGGGAGGGAGGGGGACTGATGGGACTTTCGGGGAGTGGGGGTCCAGAAAAAGGGAAATCATTTGAAATGTAAATAAATGTATCAATAAATTAAAAAAAAAAAGAGTGAGAGATAGCCTCTGCTCCCGCTGTTAGGAATCCCACAAGATGACCAAAATACATAATTATAATATATATGCAGAAGGCCTAGGTCATTTGTATGCTGGCTGCTTGGATGGCTATTTAGTCTCTCAGACCCTCTGAGCCCTGGTTAGTTGATTCTTGTGAGCTGTGTTCTTGTGATGTGAAGTGGAAACTTCTGGTTTATTTGGAAAGTCAAGCCAGTTATTGATTGGCTGTTCCCACAAGGTATTTTATTTTTTACCACATTTACCCCAGTAGGCAAGACAACTTGTAGGTTAAAGGTTATGTCGAATGATGTTTTGCTGGGGCACACAGGTGAAAGGATGTCCTGCTAATGCAGACATGTGAAAGAATGTTTTCCTGAAGCAAACAAAGGTGAAAGGATGTTTTACTATAGCAACATGTGAAAGGATACATAATATTCGGAGGAAATATAAATTTGACACCATAGACAATGGGAGCTGGAGCATTGGTTTCTGTTTCTCCACCTTGCTATTCTTTGCTAACAACACACATGTACTACTTTGCCTTTCATTGGATTACTGAGCTCTGCTTGTGGTGATGCCATACAGAGAAACTCACCTAAAAACTTCTCGTGAGGTTCTTGGAGCTTCTTGCTGCTTTCACTTCCATAGACAGGTTGGAGAGCCATGTGCTTTCTCCTAGATTGAACTGCCCATTCTCCTTTGTGTGTAGTGACTGCCAAGTGGACTGTACTTCAGCTGTTGATTTGTATTTGGTGTTTGCTGCTGGACTGAACTGCTAATATCCTGTCCATGAAGATTTGACTTACCCCAAAAGAACTACCTCTAAACAAATCTATTAACTAATAAATTTTTCTACTACCTATGGTAGACGGTGGGCTAGAGGAGAGGTTGAACCCTTATTAAAGTAGGTTAGAAGAACATTATGTCGATTCTTGACCTTAGAGCATAAACTATTGGTGTTCTGTTCAGGAACTTTTCCCTGTGCCCATGTCATCAAGGGTTTTCCCCAGTTTCTTTTCTATTAGTTTCAGTGTGTCTGGTTTTATGTGGTGGTCCTTGATCCACGTGGAGTTGAGCATAGTACAAGGAGATAAGAATGGAACAATTCACATTCTTCTGCATGCTGACCTCCAGTTGAACCAGCACCATTTGTTGAAAAGGCTATCTTTTTTCCATTGGATGTTTTCAGCTCCTTTGTCGAAGATCAAGTGACCATAGGTGTGTGGGTTCATTTCTGGATCTTCAATTCTTTTCCATTGGTCCACTTGCTTGTCCCTGTGAAAATACAATGCAGTTCTTAACACTATTGTTCTGTAGTATTGCTTGAGATCTGGGATACTAATTCCCCCAGAAGTTCTTTTACTGTGGAGAACAGTTTTAGCTATCCTGGGTTTTTTGTTATTCTAGATAAATTTGAGAATTGGTTTCTCTAATTCTGTGAAGAACTGAGTTGGGATTTTGATGGGGATTGCATTGAATCTGTAGATTGCTTTTGGCAATTTAGGAGTTCTCTGGCAGAGTTTTTTGGGTCACTTCAGTATACTATCATGCCATCTGCAAATAGTGATAATTTTATTTCTTCCTTTCCAATTTGTATCCCTTTGACCTCCTTATGTTGTCTAATGCTCTAGCTAGAACTTCAAGTACTATAATGGAAAAGATATGGAGAGAGAAGGCAGCCTTGTCTAGTCCCTGATTTTGGTGGGATTGCTTCAAGTTTCTCTCCATTTAGTTTGATATTGGCTACCAGTTTGCTGTATATTGCTTTAACTATGTTTAGGTATGGGCCTTGAATTCCTTTTCTTTCCAAGACTTTTAGCATGAAAGGATGCTGAATTTTGTCAAATGCTTTTTCAGGATCTAATGGAAAGATCTTTTTTTTTCTTTGAGTTTGTTTATGTAGTGGATTGCATTGATGGATTTTATTTTATTGAACTATCCCTGCATCCCTGGGATGAAGCCCACTTGATCGTGGTGGATGATCTTTTTGATGTGTTCTTGGATTCGGTTGGCAAGAATTTTATTGATTATTTTTGCATTGATATTCATTGTGACCTCCTCCTGCCCACTGTTCTCAAAGAATAGCAGCCAGCAACCTGATCTGCCCACCTCATTGAAGAACAAGAAGAACCAGTTTCCAGCCTTCAGGGGAGGGGCTTAGCTTGCCTTTGTTGCTTGAGAAAGAAAGCATTAAAGATGGAGACTTGAACCAGAAGCCATGTGTTTTTGTGTCTCTCCATGTGTTTTCTCTTGCCCCCGTTCCTATAACCATCTCTCCTTCCAGGAAACCCGCTGTTAGAATGTATGAGCTGGACTCTACAATTCATAAGGGAAATTGGCCTGAAGTTCTCTTTGTTGGATCTTTGTGTGGTTTTGGTATCAGTATAATTGTGACTTCATAGAACAAGTTGGGTAGTGATCCTTCTGTTTCTATTTTGTGGAACAGTTTGAAGAATATTGGTGTTAGGTCTCTTTGAAGGTCTGATATTGACAAATGGGGTCTCATAATATTACAAAGTTTCTGTAAGGCAAGGGACACTGTCAAAAGGACAAAATGGCAACCAACAAATTTGGAAAAGCTCTTCACCAACCCTACATCAGATAGAGGGCTAATATCCAATATATACAAAAAACTCAAGAAGTTAGACCCCAGGGAACCAAATAACCCTATTAAAAAATAGGGTACAGATCTAAACAAAGAATTTTCACCTGAAGAAATTCCGATGGCCGAGAAGCACCTTAAGAAATGCTCAACATCATTAGTTATTAGGGAAATGCAAATCAAAACAACCCTGAGATTTCACCTCACACTAGTCAGAATGGCTAAGGTTAAAAACTCAGGAGACAGGAGGCGTTGGAAAGGATGTGGAGAAAGAGGAATACTCCTCCACTGCTGGTAGGATTGCAAGATGGTACAACCACTATGGAAATCAGTCTGGCGATTCCTAAGAAAACTGGGCATGACACTTCTGGAGGACCCTGCTATACTTCTCCTGGGAATATACCCAGAGAATTCCCCAGCATGCAATAAGGACACATGCTCCACTATGTTCATAGCAGCCTTATTTATAATAGCCAGAAGCTGGAAAGAACCCAGATATCCCTCAATGGGGAAATGGATACTGAAAATGTGGTATATATACACAATGGAGTACTATTCAGCAATTAAAAACAATGAATTCATGAATTTTTTAGGCAAATGGATGGAACTGGAAAATATCATCCTAAGCAAGGTAATGCAATCACAAAAGAATACACATGGAATGCAATCATTGATAAGTGGATATTAATTAGCCCTGAAGCTCTGAATAGTGAAGATACAATTAGCATATCAAATGATTCCCATGAAGAAGGAAGAAGAGGGCCCTAATCCTGGAAAGGCTTGATCCATCATTGTAGGGGAGTACCAGGACAGAGAAAAGCGAACGGGAAAGATAGAAGAATGGATGGAGAGAAGAGGACTTATGGGACATATGGGGAGGGAGGAACTGGGAAAGGGGAAAGCTTTTGGAACGTAAACAAAGAATATAGAAAATAAAAATATTTTTAAAAAAGGGAAAAAAGAAAAACTTTATGCTTTCAGTGGTCTCCTTGACCCCAGTGAATCTGCCTAATGTTTGGCTGTACATCTCTGCATCTATTCCTATAAATTGCTGAATGAATACTCTCTGATGATGATTATGCCAATATACATGGCCTACAGCCTACTAGTACAACAAAATATCATTAGGCATCATTTCATTCCTTTTTTTCTTTTCTCTCTCTTTCTTTCTTTCTCTCTTTCTTTCTTTCTTTCTTTCTTTCTTTCTCTCTCTCTTTCTTTCTTTCTCTCATCTTTCCTTATTTTTTGCAGTCATGTTTGACATTATAAGTCTTTGGGTTATCCACCCTCTGATTTCAGGTTTCTAGGTAGTGTCATGAATGGACTCAATTGCACGACAAGGGTCTCAAGTTGAACCAATTATGATTGGCTACTCTCACAAGGTTTGAACTACCTTTACCCCAGTATACAAGACAAGTTGTAGGTTGAAAGTTTTGTGGCTGGTTTGGTATAGCACTCCCTTCTTCACTGGATACAATCATACTTGCTCAATTATGCTCATAATAGCTTTATTCAAAATAGGTAAACTGGAAACAATCCAGATTTCCCTCAACCAAAGAACTAATAAACATAATGAGGTACATCCACACAATGAAGTACTATTGCCCAGCTGTTGAAATCAATGACATTATGAAGTATGAGGGAAAGGGATGGAAGTAGATAAAGTCATCCTGAGTGAGGTAGCTCATACCCAGGAATACAAACATGATATATACTCTCTTAAAATGGATATTAGCTGTAAAGTAAAGGAAAATAGTACCACAATCCATAAACCCAGAGAGGATAAGTAATAAGATGGACTGAACAGGGAACACATGGAAAGGGAAATAGAACAAATTTCTCAGGTGGATTGTAGGCAGGTAGGGGTTGGAATATGAGGAATTAGGTTGGGGTGGAAAGAGAGAGAGAGTTCTGGGAGAAACAACAAGAATTTCAGGGTGTGGCAGAAGCCTAATGCAATGGAAAGTCCCTATAATCTACAAGAATGACTCTAATAATGGGGGATAGAGAACATGAATAGACCAGCTTTTTGTGCTGGTTTGTGTTCTTAGTTGTTCTTTGTAATACTTCAAAGCATAGCTTCATTTGCTTTTTTTTTTTTCTCGGATGTCTTGGTTGCCTTTGTTCTTTTCTTTATTCCAGTTTGTGTTCTATGTATTTCTAGAATTTGCATGGGTCTGACTTTCCTTAGCTTGGGGAAACTTTTTTGTTTGTTCCTATTATCTTGTAATAGATATGGTTTCCACCATTGACTTGTAATTCTTTTTCCACATCTGTGATTATAAATCAAGGATTTAGTTTTTGTTGTTGTTCCACTTTTCTTGCATTTTAGTTTCCTGTGATTTTTTTAATCAGGGTACTTAAATTTTTATCTAGATTACCTATTTTATTTTCTGTTATGATATTTTATCTTCTGCTTGATACATAACTGGAAAGCTTTTCTTTGACTTTTCCAGTTGAGTAACAGGATTTTTCAATTCCATTGTCATTTCAGGTTTACTCTTCTTCCAGGTATCTATCTCTTTATTGAATTCTGATCTCAAGACCTGGATTATTTCCTTATCATTACCATCAGCCTTCTGTTTGTATTTTTTGGGAAACACATACTGTTATCTTCTTAGAGTTCAGTTAATTGATTATTCATGTCTTTAAATTTCTTGATTCTCTTTTGGAAAAAAAAATTATGAACAATCCTTTTTAATTTCAGTGTCCTAGAGTTCACTTAGGTAGTTCTTATAAGAAAGTATTTCCATTGCACCAGTGTGTTTGAGGGGAGACATATTGTCCTGGTCATTAGTGTTTTTTGTGTTTTGGGGGATTGTACCTGGATTTCATTCTTAGGTTAGGTAGCTGATGTGATAATCTGCCTTTCCTTAGTTTGGGCCCATGCCTGACAATCATGACCTGAGCTTGGCCAGAGAAGGCTGGAAGATGAGATGTTTTATTGAACTAGGTGATGCAGGCTTCCAAACTAAGAGTCTGAATCTAGGTCCGTGCTTGCAGATATGGAGGTAGGCAGAGAAAAAGTTTGAAAGAGTAGAAGAGCATTTCACCTATCAAAACTCTCTCTTTACCAGAGCAGAATACCAATATAAAATTTGCCCTATTGGGGTACAGATGGCTACACATAGGTCTTGGAGGGGTGTGGCTCAGGAACAAAGAAAGTGTAGGTCAAGATCTGGAACTACATCGTGTTTTTGCTGATGGTGTTTGGTTGGGGGGGGGGAATGAAGGTAAAACAAAGATGCATAACAGTATTATTAAGGGGCACAATAAAATGGATTTGGTTTATAATGGAGTGGATTTAAGATGTTCCAGAATGATTGATATTAAAACAGCTATAGGGAGTGATAGATGAGCAGACTCTTACAAAGGAATAATCATTAATGCTCTCTGACAGAAGCAGGTGAATATAGTCAACAATGTTACATTATTTATCTCAAAAGTGTTAGAAGACACAATTTTAAATGTACTTAAAATAAATTAAAAGGTTTATGGTGACAGATATCGTAATTAATTTGAACAATTTTCAAGTTATATGTGAATCAAAGAAATATGATGTCAACCAAAAACATTAAACAAAAGATAAAAGTCCTTGTTCACAAAAATAAAATATGAGGTCTGGAATTTGTACTATTTTGTTTGGTTAAGAATAAAACTTCATTGTAAGAAGTAGACAATGTGTAAAATTTGGAAAAGACTGAAATGGGGAGTCAAAAATCAGAGTAAAGTTACTAATTTGTTAGATCATAGAAAATAGAGTTTCTAAAGAAAGCTAAGTTGACCTGGCAAAAGAAGCCAATATTGGAATGTATGAATTGTTTATGAGTATACCAAACAACTCTCTATACTCCCAGAAAATCTCCTAGGGGTGGGCCTATTTTACCTCATGTCAATAAAGGAGTTTGATATAGTAATGACAGATATAAGCTAATATTGGTCAGAATCTGTGTCCATTTATCACATCTGAAAATTTAATGCTTTCAGAATATAATGTAAATTGCTTAGTTTCTGCCTCTCCAATAACATAGTTCAGCCAATAATGCTCTTAACTCACACAAAGAACTATTCTAAGAAATATGATTCTAAATGTAACAAAGTTAAAAGCATACATACAGAACAACATTTATCTATGGGAATTGAATCTGCAATAATTAATTTGGAATTCAAGAACACACATATGTTACTATTCTTCATTAATAGAATGTAGTTATAAGTAAGTTAATACACTTAGGTACCAATACCATACTCTTGCATATATATAGACATGATACAACATACACTAATTAAAAAGGCATGATAAGCAACTGCCCAATGTGTACCAAGAAATGAAATTGTCTGCTGTTACTTTCAGTACACCTTGCTAACCAGCTTACAGGGGTAACCTGTATTGCCTTCACATCACTCCTCCTTTTATAGCTTTATATATTAATCAATACCCTTAACATCAACCATTTATTTTTCATGTCAGTTATGCAGTGTTCTCTGTAAAGGCTGCTGAGCAAGTTCTTTAGACTGCTCTTCTAAATTTTCTGATTTTTGTAGCAAATGTGGCCATTTGATTGCTAAAGTTAATTTCTAGCTCCTTGCCTCTATTATACTATAACTTTAAAGCACCATATAGCCATTAATGAATTTAATACTGTTGGGAACTTTCTTTAAAAAAAAACAATTTTAGTTAACTTTTTACTTATTTACTTTCCATCCTGCTCAATTCCTACCTTTTAATTACCCCCCCCCACAATCTTTCCCCTATTCACCTTCCCCTTCTACTCTGAAGGGGTTGGTACCATGTAGGCATCCTCCCATTCCAGCACTTCAAGTATCTGCAAGGCTAGGGGCTTTCTATCCCACTGAAGCCAGACAGGAGAGCGGAGCTTGAAGAATTTATCCCACTTAAAGGCAACAGATTTTGGGATAGCCCAGTCACCAGTTGTTTGGATCCCACATGAAGACCAAGCTATACATTTGCTACATATATCCAGGGATGCCTAGGTCCAGCCTATGTGTGTTTGTTGGTTGGTGGTTCAGTCTCTGAGAGCCCCAAGGGTTCAGGTTAGTTGGTTCTGTTGGTATTCCTGTGGAGTTCTTATCCCCTACAGTTCCCAAAGTCCTTCCTCTTATTATTCCATAAGAGTCCCCAAGCTCCACAAACTCTCTGGCTATGGGTGTCTGCAACTACATCAGCTGCTGAGTGGGTCTCTCAGAGGACATGTTCCTGTCTGTAAGCATGACAGAGAATCATTAATATTGTCAGGGTACTTGCCCATGGGATAGTTCTCAAATTGGGCAGGTGAATGGTTAGTCAATCCCTCAGCCTCTGCTCCATGCCTCTATGCCTGCATTTCTTGTAGACAAAGGTAATTTGGTATTGAATGTTTTGGGATGGTTTGATGTCTCTTTTGTTCCACTGGGACTCCTGCCTGGCTACAGGAGGTGGCTCGTTCAGGTTCTATATTCCTAATGGGAGTCAGAGCTAAGCTCAGCCACGTTGATTTTTGGGTTCCTCCCTCATCCCAGGTCTCTGTCTAATCCGGAAAATGTTCCCCCACCTTTTTATCCCCTTCAGTTGCAGATTTCCATTCATTTTCATGGCCATCTAGTCAGCTCTCCTGTCCTTCTCCACATCTGATTCTCAATTCTTCCATATACCTGATCCTGAACTGCCCTTTACCATCCCCATCCACTTTCTCTCCCAGTTCCCTCCCTCCATATTCCTCTTATGACTATTATTTTGGAGAACTTTCTTTTTTGTTGTTTTTTGGGGTAGGATGTTTTTTGTTTTGTTGTTTGTTTTTTATTTTCTATATTCTATGTTTACATTCCAAATGATTTTCTCTTTCCTGGTTCCCCCCTCCCCCAAAGTTCCCTAAGCCCTCTTCCCTCTGCCCATTCTCCTATCAACCCCCTCCTACTTCTCTGTCCTGGTACTCTCCTAAAATGCTGAAACAAGCCTTTTTAGGATCCGGGACCTCTCCTTCCTTCTTCTTGGGAGTCATTTGATATGTGAATTGTGTTTTGGGTATTCAGAGTTTCTGAGCTAATATCCACTTATCAGTGACTGTATTCCATGTGTGTTCTTTTGTGATTGGGTTACCTCACTTAGGATGATATTTTCCAGATCCAACCATTGCATAAGCATTTCATGAATTCATTGTTTCAATTGCTGAGTAGTATTCCATTGTGTAAATATACCACATTTTCTGTATCCCTCCATTGAGGGACATCTTGGCTCTTTCCAGCTTCTGGCTATTATAAATAGGGCTGCTATGAACATAGTGGAGCATGTGTCCTTATTACATGCTGGGGAATCCTCTGGGTATATGCCCAGGGGTGGTATGACAGGGTCCTCCGGAAGTATTATGCCCAGTTTTCTGAGGAACAGCCAGAGTGATTTCCAGACTGGTTGTACCAACTTGCATTCCCACCAGCAGTGGAGGAGTGTTCCTCTTTCTTTTGGAGAACTTTCTTAATATCAGCTCCAGGTTAGAGAAAGAGAGTGATAAACTTCTTAAACATGTGTACACCTTCATCCCCAAATACAGTCCCAAAGTCTTTGTTGATTTATATGCATCCCAGCTCTTCTCAAGGAAAAGAATTTCATTGTGAATCTTTAAGTCTGATTATCTATCTGCATTCTAGGAAGTCCACATTCTATGCTTCTTAAAATGTTCTTATATTCTATTATGCAGAGAAACTCGCCTATCATTTGGTGATATTTGGCCACCAATTTTCCAAAGTTTCTTCTACTATAAGTGTAGTGGCTATTCCTGATTGTCAACTTGATTATACCTGGAATGAACTACAGTCTAGAATTGGAAGGCTCACCTATGATCCTAATTTGGAGGCTCAGAGATATAAGTTTCTGACCTGGATCTTGATATGGAGATCTTGAAGCATAGTGGCTAAGACAAGGAGATCTCCGAGTTCAAGATCATTTGGGATTAAAGGCATGGATGCACACACCTTTAAGATGGGCCACACCCTCTGCTGGAGAATTACAGCCTTTAATCTGGGCCACACCCTCTGCTGGAGACCTACAGCCTTTAATCTGGGCTATATACTGGCTAGAGATAGATAAGGACATTAGAAAAAGGAAGATTTACTCACTCTTCCTTGCCTGCTTGCCTTGTGGGACTGAGAAACTGCTAGATCCTTGGACTTCCATCCCCAGCTGCTGCTGACCATTGTTGGGGAGTTGGACTATAGACTGTAAGTCATCGACAAATTCCCTAACTATATAAAGACTATCCATATGTTCTGTGACTCTAGAGAACCCAAACTAAAACAATAAGTGTAGATTTATTGTATAAAACTATAATTATGTTTAATCATTTATTTGCATACATGGATAATATGTATTTGTTCATATTAGTTCTTTATTGAGCCTCCTTTCAGCCTCTTATGGGAACCCTTATACTTCCCAAATAATACCTCTACTACTATGATCATGTCTTATGGTACATTTATTCTAGATTATTCTATTCTGTGTAGAGTATACCCATGGGAGAAGTACATAATAACCATCCTTCAGAGTCATTTATTTCATTTAACTTAATAATTCTATCTCCACCTTTTCCCTAGTAAATTATGTTTTTTCTTTTCCATTACTAAGTAAAATTCAATTGTATATATACACATATATATGAAATATTTTTCTTATTAATTCATCTGTTTTTAAGAGACATTACAACAATAAATCTATTATATTCTCCATAGTTTTGCTAGGTCTCATACGTCAAAATATATGATTAGTATTATGGTTATGGCTCAGTTTTTGAGATGTTTGCCTATCATCAATAAAGAAGCGATGAATTTAAACCCCAGATATGGTGATGCATTCTTATAATTTCAGCATACATGGAAGGTAGAGACTGAATGGTTAGAAATTTAAGATTATACATAGCAACAGAGTGAATTGGAGGCCAGTCTACAATGCTTAATGTTTGAGACCCTCAAACATACATGTTATTAAGAAACACTTAGACAAGCTGTGATAACCAATCCTTTCTTGAGAGTGATAGTTTACATCCTCAACCCAGACTTCCTATATGACTCTCATATATTTCTATATTTTATATTTGTAATACTCCTTCTTATAAACCACTAAAATTTTCTTTCTTACTTTTTTTGTTGTTGTTGTTGTTTTTTTGTTTTGTTTTGTTTTGAGGCAGGGTTTCTCTGTCGAACCCTGGCTGTCCTGGAACTTACTCTGTAGACTGGGCTGGCCTTGAACTCAGAAATCTGCCTGCTTCTGCCTCCCAAGTGCTGGGATTAAAGGCATGTGCCACCACAGCCCAGCATACTACCATTTTCCTAACCCCTATGATAAATGGCTATAGAACCTAATTTTAGATGTTTTGTGTACTTCTGTGAATAGATTTTTCTTTCTGTATGCCATCAATTCAAGGACTATTTGCATTTCTTTCTTTTTTAAAAAACTATGATACTTTATTTACATTTCAAATGTTATCCTCTTTCCTGGTTTCCCTCCTCTCAGAAACCCTCTATCCCAACCCATCCCCATACTTTTATGAAGGTGTTCTTCCACCCACCCATCCACTCCTGTCTCCCTACCCTTGAATTCCCCTTACACTGTGGCATCTATCTAGCCTTCACAGGACCAAGGAAGTCTTCTTCCATTGCTGCTGGACAAGGCCATCTTCTGCTATATATGCAGCTGGAGCCATGGATCCCTCCATGTGTATTCTTTTGTTGGTGGCTTAGTCCCTGGGAGCTAAGGGGTGGAGGACCAGTTGGTTGATATTGTTGTTCTTCCTATGGAGTTGCACCTCTAAGATGGGTCAGGATATGGTGTCTTCACTGGAACAGACAAGCCAAGAGTCTGCCCCAGAAAAAAAAAAAAAAAAAAAAAAAAAAAAAAAAAAAAAAAAAAGAAGCAGCAGAAGGGACGAAAAGGGAATGGTATTCAGGAGGGTGGGGGTTTTGGTGGGTGATGAGTACTGAGACCACAGGGCTCCCAGCAGCAGCTCTGGGATTCTAGACCGAGGCGGGGGTTCTTACCAACTGCTCTGAGTGCAGTGTGTTCTCTATGATGGATCAGGATATGGTGTCTATACTGGAACATATCAGCCAAGAGTCTGCCCTAGCAAAAAGGACTGGTTGGCGCTACTATTATCATTATCATCATCATCATTATTATTGTTATTATTATTATTATTATTATTATTATTATTTTGGTTTTCTAAGACAGGATATCTTTGTGTAGCCCTGGCTGTCCGAGACTCACCCCAGGCCTACCACAAACACACAGGTATCCAATTGCCTATACCTCTTCCAGTGTTGGGATTGAAGGTATGGGATGAAGGTTACTGCCCAGTAACCTGTAATTAATCTGAAACATCAGTTTATTTCCTTTAGTTAAAATAGATTAAAAAGGGAACATGATAGAAGATCCAGTGTTTTCCTTCATGAGATTGTATATGTACAAGCCATTCAAAGGAAGAAATTTAAACTATAGTTACAGTTCAATACAAGTCTAGAATTGAGTACCATCCAAAGGACAGTTCAGCATCATGAACATTTTCATTGACTCCCTCATCTACCATAATTTATGAACATCAATTACATAATGGACTGCTTTGCTTGTTTTCATACAAATTACAATGTGAAACTTTGGCATTGGTGCAACAAAACCTTTTCTGCTATGTAAGGATGGTGGCCAGCCAAATGATCCGCATAAAATTCCTTCATCAATCTGGAATGACAGGCACTAACTGATTCCTTTTAGAAACTGTATCCAAGTGATATGTACCTCACCGTCTAGCTGTGTACTTATTTGTTCACACATTTCTGGCCAGGAGGAGAACTCTAGGTTGAATTATTATGACAACAGATATGAAGTCCAGATACTCAGAGATAAACAGTAAAACCAGTCATACCATCTTAGAAACAGCATTTAGCCAAGGCTTGATTAATATGTCACCCCAATATATGTATTAGTATATCACCCCAATATATGTAAATATTTCATCTTCAAATTGATTTTTTCCTTGGCATCTCCTTAATTATACCCTCATAAAAAACTCAGGGTGGCATTAAACACAACTTCAAGTTGGTTTTGGGTGTTGATGTTCTTGAATAGCCCAAACAATTAGAATAAAATTAGTCTTGGACTAGAAACTAAAGTCATCATAGAAAATATATCTTCCCCTATGTTAAAACTTCTAGAATAGAGTTACTTTGTTTTGTTTTGTTTTGTTTTTTGCATCTATTTTTTATTTGTCCTTAACTGTAGTCAAACCACAGAGTATTTAACACTGTCACATAAAGTAGTTTCTCTTTGGACTACTCGGTATTCCTTGCTGCCTGAAAAAAATTCTCTCTTCAGTGTTTATCAAGAAACAATAACACTCCCTAATCTTTGAGTGTTCATCTTGTAGAATCAAATGGTTTCCACCCATTCACACAGATATATGCATAGAAAAAGACTTTCTTTTATGTTGGCTTCCAAAAAGATTAATAAATATTATTATTGAATATACTCAGCATTGCCTCGAGAGAAGATATTGTAATCATCCTTGATACACATATGGATACAAAGAGGCAAAGAAGATTTGTGTAGCATCCACATATCATTCACAGTTAATATACTATGATGTTAGGATTAGAAAGTCAACTTTGAATGTGAACCTAGTCACTACATTAAATGACGAATTTGTCTCATGCAGGTATAATCATTTGAAATATGTGCTCAAGACTGCTGCCACTTTTGTGATCAAACCTGAGTTTGATATTATTGTTAACAGATGAAAAATAATAAATGTCTTTGTGGTATTCCAACTATCTTATAGTTAAACTAGCCATGTGTATTCCAAACCATTAATGTAGACTTTTCTATTGCTCAGTTTTGGTTACAGCTAAAATATTTTGTTTTTGTACTGACCTTTTATGAAGTTGTAAATGTCAACTATCATGAAATTAGTAAGATACCTCAAGTCAGAATCAGTATGTTTACAACATTTAATGGATTGTGAGAAGCTCAAAAGCACTTAATATGCCAAAATACAATAAAACAAACAAAAGCATATCCATACAATTATATATACTAAGTATAGACCAATATTAACATTTCTTTATATTGCTAAATTCCCATTGTTTTTCCTTTTAAATGAAAGGTTCCCCTTTCTCCACTCCTCCTAGCCTACCAGTTCCTCCAGTTCCTCCTCTCCTCCCCCTCCCTTCTGGATTCTCTCTCTCTCTCTCTCTCTCTCTCTCTCTCTCTCTCTCTCTCTCTCTCTCATCACAATAAACAATATCTTATTTGTCTTAAGGCCCACTTCACAAGATGGAATCCATAGTCAATACTGCTTGAGTGAACAAGAACTTGAGTATATATAACTCAATGACCTAGGGTAAAAAATAATAATAATGCTAATCTAATCAAGAACATATCAATAAAATAAACTTTACTGACATATCTCATAGTCTGTCCTCTGAGAAGCTTTTTCCTGCAGAAGATAGAAGGAATTAAAGAGTCCAGAGCCAGATATTATTCAGAGAGTGAGAGATATTAGAATATTCTTCACAAAACAGGACATCTCCAACAAATCTGTCTTTTCAAGCCTCAGACAACCCTGTAGAAGACCCCCAAATGGTTTATGAGACAGAGAGGATGGAGTACAACAAGAAAACAAGGCCTGTACATCAGCATGATTGATGCACATATGAACTGAGGGAGCATACACAGAGCCTGAACAACTCAGTTTTACATTATTTTTTTTTAATTTTTTTATTCGATATAATTTATTAACATTTCAAATGATTTCCCCTTTTCTAGCCCCCCCACTCCCCGAAAGTTCCATAAGCCCCCTTCTCTTCCCCTGTCCTCCCTCCCACCCCTTCCCACTTCCCCGTTCTGGTTTTGCCGAATACTGTCGAACCAGGGGCCACTCCTCCTTTCTTCTTGTACCTCATTTGATGTGTGGATTATGTTTTGGGTATTCCAGTTTTCTAGGTTAATATCCACTTATTAGTGAGTGCATACCATGTTTCACCTTTTGAGTCTGGGTTACCTCCCTTAGTATGATGTTCTCTAGCTCCATCCATTTGCCTAAGAATTTCGTGAATTCATTGTTTCTAATGGCTGAATAGTACTCCATTGTGTAGATATACCACATTTTTTTTGCATCCACTCTTCTGTTGAGGGATACCTGGGTTCTTTCCAGCATCTGGCAATTATAAATAGGGCTGCTATGAACATAGTAGAGCATGTATCCTTATTACATGGTGGGGAATCCTCTGGGTATATGCCCAGGAGTGGTATAGCAGGATCTTCTGGAAGTGAGGTGCCCAGTTTTCTGAGGAACCGCCAGACTGATTTCCAGAGTGGTTGTACCAATTTGCAACCCCACCAGCAGTGGAGGAGTGTTCCTCTTTCTCCACACCCTCTCCAACACCTGCTGTCTCCTGAATTTTTAATCTTAGGCATTCTGACTGGTGTAAGATGAAATCTCAGGGTTGTTTTGATTTGCATTTCCCTAATGACTAATGAAGTTGAGCATTTTTTAAGATGTTTCTTGCCATCCGTATTCTTTGTTTACATTCTGAATGCTTTCCCCTTTCCTGGTTACCCCCTCCCCATTGGTCTTATAAGCCCTCTTCCCTCTGCCCATTTCTGAATCACCCCCTCCCATTTCTCTATGCTGGTCCTCCCCTACAATGCTGGATCAAGTCTTTTCAGAACAAGGGCCCTCTCCTTCCTTCTTCTTGGGTATCATTTGATATGCATATTGTGTCTTGAAAATTCAGAGATTCTGGGCTAATTAATATCCACTTCTCAGTGATTGCATTCCATGTGTATTCTTTTGTGATTGGGTTACCTGACTTAGGGTGATATTTTCCAGTTCCAACCATTGCATAAGAATTTCATGAATTCACTGTTTTTAATTGCTGAGTAGTATTCCATTGTGTAAATATACCAAATTTTCTGTATCCATTCCTCCTTTGAGGGACATCTGGGTTCTTTCCAGCTTCTGGCTATTATAAAGAAGGCTGCTATGAATATAGTAGAGCATGTGTCCTTATTGAATGCTGAGGAATCCTCTGGGTATAAGCCCAGGAGAGGTATAGCAGGGTCCTCTGGAAGTGTCATGTCCAGTTTTCTGAGGAACCGCCAGACTGATTTCCATAATGGTTGTACCATCTTGCAATTCCACCAGCAGCGGAGGAGTGTTCCTCTTTCTCCATATCCTTGCCAAAACCTGTTGTCTCCTGAGTTTTTAACCTTAGCAATTCTGACTGCTGTGAGCTGAAATTTCAGGGTTGTTTTGACGTGCATTTCCCTAATGATTAATGATGTTGAACATTTCTTAAGGTGCTTCTCAGTCATCTGAAGTTCTTCAGGTGAAAATTCTTGTTTAGCTCTGTACCCCATTATTTAATAGGGTTATTTGGCTCTCTGGAGTCTACCTACTTGAGTTCTTTGTATATATTGGATATTATCCCTCTGTGGATTTAGGGTTGGTGAAGATCATTTCCAAATTTATTTGTTGCCTTGTTGTCTTCAGACAGTGTCTTTTGCCTTACAGAAACTTTGTAATTTTATCAGGTCTCATTTGTCAATTCTTGATCTTAGAGCATAAGCTATTCATATTCTGTTCAGGAACTTTTCCCCTGTGCCCACGTCCTCAAGGGTCTTCCCCAGTTTCTTTTCTATTAGTTTCAGTGAGTAAGGTTTTATGTGGAGGTCCTTGATCCACTTGGAGTTGAGCTTAGTACAAGGAAATAAGAATGGATCAATTCACATTCTTCTGAATGCTAACCTCCAGTTGAACCAGAACCATTTGTTGAAAAGGCTATCTTTTTGACACTGGATGTTTTCAGCTCCTTTGTTGAAGATCAAGTGAACATAGGTGTGTGGGTTCATTTCTGGGTCTTCAATCCTATTCCACTGATCCACTTGCCTGCCACTGTACCAATACCATGCAGATTTTAACACTATTGCACTGTAGTAATGTTTGAGGTCTGGGATACTGATTCCTCCAGAAGTTCATTTACTGTTGAGAATAGTTTTAGCTATCCTGGGTTTTTGTTATTCCAGATGAATTTGAGAATTGCTCTTTCTAACTCTATGAAGAACTGAGGTGTGATTTTGATGGGGATTTCATTGAGTCTGTATATTGCTTTTGGCAAGACAGCCATTTTAACTATATTAATCCTGCCAATCCATGAGCATGTAACATTTTTCCATCTTCTGAGGTCTACCTTGATTTCCTTCTTCAGAGTCTTGAAGTTCACATCATACAGATCTTTCACTTGTTTGGTTAGAGTCACCCCAAGGTACATTATATTGTTTGTGGTTATTGTGAAGGGTGTCCTTTCCCTAATTTCTTTCTCAGCCTGCTTATCCTTTAAGTATAATGAGGCTACTGATTTGCCACTTTGGTGAAGTTGTTTATCAGCTGTAGGAGTCCTCTGGTGGAGTTTTTTGGGTCACTTAAGTATACTATCATATCATCTGCAAATAGTGAGAGTTTGACTTCTTCCTTTCCAATTTGTATCCCTTTGACCTCTTTATGTTGTCTAATTGGTGAGCTAGTACCTCAAGTACAATATTGAAAAGATAAGGAGAAAGGGGGCAGCCATGTCTACTCCCTGATTTTAGTGGGATTGCTTCAAGTTTCTCTCCATTTAGTTTGATGCTGGCTACCGGTTTGCTGTATATTGCTTTAACGATGTTTAGGTATAGGCCTTGAATTCCTGTTCTTCCCAAGACTTTTAGCATGAAAGGATGCTGAATTTTGTCAAACGCTTTTTCAGCATCTAAAGAAATTTGGTTTCATGTGGTTTTTTTCTTTGATTTTGTATATGTGGTGGATAGCATTGATGGATTTCTGTATATTGAACCATCCCTGCATCCCTGGGATGAAGCCTATTTATTTGATCATGGTGGATGATCGCTTTGATGTGTTCTTGGATTCAGTGGGCAAGAATTTTATTGAGTAATTTTGCATCGATATTCATTAGGGAAATTGGCCCGAAGTTCTCTTTCTTTGTTGGATCTTTGTGTGGTTTTGCTATCAGAGTAATTGTGGCTTCATGGAATGAGTTGGAGAGTCATCCTTCTGTGTCTATTTTGTGGAATAGTTTGAAGAGTATGGATGTTGAGTCTTCTTTGAAGGTCTGATAGAGTTCTGCACTAAAATCATCTGTGCTTTTTTTTGGTTGGAAGGCTTTCTATGACTGATTCTATTTCTTTAGGGGTTATGGGACTGTTTAGATGATCTATTTGGTCCTGATTTAATTTTGGTATTTTGTATCAGTCTAAGAAATTGTCCATTTCCTCCAGATTCTCCAGTTGTGTTGAGTATAGGGTTTTGTAGTAGGATTGGATGATTTTTGAATTTCCCCAGTTTCTGTTGTTATATTTCCCTTTTCATTTCTAGTTTTGTTAATTTGGATACTGACTCGGTGGCCTTTTGTTAGTCTGGCTAAGGGTTTATCTATCTTGTTGATTTTCTCAAAGAACCAGCTCCTGGTTTTGTTGATTTTTTGTATGGTTCTCTTTGTTTCTACTTGATTGATTTCAGCCCTGAGTTTGATGATTTCCTGCCTTCTACTCCTCCTGGGTGAAATAGCTTCTTTTTGTTCCAGGGCTTTCAGGTGTGTCATTAAGCTGGTAATGTATGCTCTCTCCATTTTCTTTTTGGAGACACTCAGGGTTATGAGTTTTCCTCTTAGCACTGCTTTCATTGTGTCCCATAGATTTGGGTATGTTGTGTTTTCATTTTCATTGTGTTCTAAAAAGTCTTTAATTTCTTTCTTTATTTCTTCCTTGACCAAGGTATCATTGAGTAGAGTATTGTTCAGTTTCCATGTGTATGTGGGTTTTCTGTTGTTTTTGTTGTTATTGAAGACCACTTTTACTCCATAGTGATCTGATAGGAGGCATGAAATTATTTCGATCTTCTTATATTTGTTGAGGTCTGTCTTGTGACCAATTATATGATCGATTTTGGAGAAGGTACCATGTGGCGCTGAGAAAAAAGGTGTATTCATTTGCTTTAGGATAGAATGTTCTCTATATATATATATCTGTTAAATCCAATTTGTCCAAAGCTTCAATTAGTTTCATTGTGTCCCTGTTTAGTTTCTGTTTTCCTGATTGGTCCATTGAAGAGAGTGGGGTGTTGAAGTCACCCACAATTATTGTGTTAGGTGCAATGTGTGCTTTGAGTTTTAGTAAAGTTTCTTTTATGAATGAGGGTGCCCTTGAATTTGGAGCATAGATATTCAGAACTGAGAGTTCTTCTTGGTGGATTTTTCCTTTGACCAGCAAGTATGTCCTTCCGAGTCTCTTTTGATGACTTCAGGTTGAAAGTCAATTTTATCTGATATTAGAATGGCTACTCCGGCTTGTTTCCTGAGACCATTTGCTTGTAAAATTGTCTTCCAGCCTTTTACTCTAAGGTAGTGTTTGTCTTTGACACTGTGGTGTGCTTCCAGTATGCAGCAAAATGTAGGGTCCTGTTTATGTATCCAGTGTGTTAGTCTATGTCTTTTAATTGGGGAATTGAGTCCATTGATGTTAAAGATATTGAAGAATAGTAATTATTGCTTCCTGTCATTTTTTATGTTAATTTCATATTTGAGTGGTTATCTTCTTTTGGGTTTGATGAAATAAGGTTACTATCTTGCTTTTTCCAGAGTATAATTTCCCTCCTTGTGTTGGTGTTTTCCTCCTATTTTCCTTTGTAGGGCTGGGTATGTGGAAAGATATTGTATAAATTTGGTTTTGTCATGGATTATCTTGGTTTCTCCATCTAAAGTGATTGAGAGTTTTGCTGTGTATAGTAGTCTTGGCTGACATTTGTGTTCTCTTAGAGTCTGCATGAAATCTGCCCAGGATCTTCTAGCTTTCATAGTCTCTGTTGAGAAGTCTGGTGTGATTCTGATAGGTCTTCCTTTATATGTTACTTGGCCTTTTTCTCTTGCTGACTTTAATATTCTTTATTTGTTTAGTACATTTGTGGTTTTGATTATTATGTGATGGGAGGTATTTCTGTTCTTGTCCAGTCTACTTGGAGTTCTGTAGGCTTCTTTTATATTCATGTGTGTCTCTCTCTTTAGGTTAGGGAAGTTTTCTTCCATAATTTTGTTGAAGATATTTGCTGGCCCTTTAAGTTGTAAATCTTCACTCTCATCTACGCCTATAATCCTTAGGTTTTGTCTTCTTATTGTGTCCTGGATTTCCTGGATGTTTTGGGTTACAAGCTTTTTGCATTTTGCATTTTCTTTGACTGTTGAGTCCATGGTTTCTATGGTATCTTCGGCATCTGAGATTCTTTCTTCTCTCTCTTGTATTCTGTTGTTGATATTTGTATCTATGCCCCCCCCCCCCGATTTCTTCCTAAGGTTTTCTTTCTCCAAAATTGTCTCCCTTTGCTCTTTCTTAGTTTTTTCTTCTTCTGTTTTTAGATCCTGGTTGCTTTTGCTCAGTTCCTTCACTTGTTTGTTTGTGGTTTTTTTTTTTTTTTTTTTTTTTTTTTTTTTTTTTTGTAATTCTTTAAGAGATTTAACCCAGACTCAAAAGGTGAATCATGGTATGCACTCACTAATAAGTGGATATTAACCTAGAAAACTGGAATACCCAAAACATAATCCATACATCAAATGAGGTACAAGAAGAAAGGAGGAGTGGCCCCTTGTTCTGGAAAGACTCAGTGAAGTAGTATTCGGCAAAACCAGAACGGGGAAGTGGGAAGGGGTGGGTGGGAGGACAGGGGGAGAGAAGGGGGCTTATGGGACTTTCGGGAAGTGGGAAGCTAGAAAAGGGGAAATCATTTGAAATGTAAATAAAAAAATATATCGAATAAAAAAAATAAAATAAAATTTAAAAAAAAGAGAGATTTTTGTGTTTCCTCTTTCATGACTTCTGCCTGTTGACCAAAGTTCTCCTGTATTTAAGTGATTTTTGGATTTCCTCCTTATTGGTTTCTATCTTTTGACTCATATTCTCCTGAATTTCTTTAAATGATTTTTGTGTTTACTTTGTAAGGGCTTCTAACCTTTGATCATTTTTCTTCTGAATTTCTTTAAGAGATTTATTTATGTCCTTCATGTGTTCCTCTAACAGCATCATGACCAGTGATTTTAAATCCAACTCTTGTTTTTCTGTTGTGTTGGGGTATCTGAGACTTGCTGTTTTTGGAGAATTAGGTTCAGATGCTGCCATATTGCCTTGATTTCCGTTAGTAATGTTCCTACATTTGCCTTTTGCCATCTGGTTCTCACTGGTCTTGTTGCCCTTGCTGGTGCTTCAACCTCCTGTGAGCCTGTAAGGCTATTTCTGCACCACTGGATGACTGGATTTTTCCTGGATCACATTGCTGATGTGTTGCCCTCCTCTTGTGTGCTGTTGGAGCCCTGCTGTGTCTTGCTCCAAGCAATGTTATACTTGGGTTGTCTCAGTGAACCAGGTGCTGCCTGTCTGCTCTGTCAGGGAGTGAAGATGGTGGTGGGGAGTCACTCCAAGTGCTGATCACCAAGTAAGGCACAGGACCCATGACCAGCTGGCACACAGACAAACCACCGATCTGCCCAGGCATTTTGAGCACCCAGAGATCTCAAACTCGGGATATCTCAGTTCCTGGTGCTGCCCGTCTGCTCTGTCAGGGAGCGCAGATCCAGTTTTACATTATTATTTTTTCTTTTTTTTTATAAATTTTTTTCTTTATTGATATATTTTTTATTTACATTTCAAATGATTTCCCCTTTTCTCGGTCCCCACTCCCCAAAAGTCCCATAAGCCCTCTTCTCTCCCCCTGTTCCTCCATCTACCCCTTCCCAGTTCCCTGTTCTGGAATTCTACTATACTCTTACACTGAGTCTTTCCAGAACCAGGGGCCACTCCTCCATTCTTTTTGGACCTCATTTAATATGTGGATTATATGTGTGCCAAAGTACATATGTCAAAACTCTATAAAATTTTAGTTTTTGGAAGTTTTGTATTTGACAGGCAAATTTTCAGAAAATGTTTAATTCTTGTTCATTCTCTGTATGAAACACATATTTTAAGTATCTAATACAGTATGAATATTGGTATCTCAAAAATAGACTAACATTGCTAATGAGGTAAATATTTTTATCCTTGACAGATAATTCATAATTATGAGATTGCTGTCATGTATTACTCATACAATCCTAATCATCATGTGTGACAATATTATTTTTTACTGTGTTAGCTTTCAATAAGATTACAAGAGAGATTTTTGTGATATTCCTTTAAAATGCATCAATAGAACCTAAGAGTGTGATAAAATAAGACAAATTATGGAGCATTTTAAAAAAATAATGAGATGGTGGTCTAAAAGTCAAATAGGCAAAATACAAAAGAGAAATGGGATTTGCTACAGACTGAATAAGCCAAAGAGAAATGAAAACTCAATGTATTTTGACCCATAGTTTGATGGTCTTGCATGGTTTTTGCTATAAAGAACACTGTTGGTTTGATTTGTGCAAATTTAATGGAACTCTATTCCTTTAGGTTGGAAATTGTTTCAAAATATCAACAACATAATATATATATATATATATATGAGATATATATTGAGAGATATATTTGGATATATATATATATATGTGAGATATATATTGAGAGATATATTTGGAGATATATATATACATATATATATATATATATATATATATATATATATATATATATATATATATATATATATATATATGTATGTATATATCTCCAAAGCTTAATAGGACCAGAAAACAAAATTTATTTTTTCTAGTCTAGAAGGATCAAAGGGAACTGAAGCTTCAGGTCTTCAAATTGTCCAATTCTTTTTAACAGTTTCATTGCTGAAGATCTTAAGAAGACCTCTGGGAATTTACCATTCATAGTAATCCTTTTTTTTTTCTACTTGTGCTCTTATTTTTGTCTCTAAAAGCAAACTTCAGTCTTTAAAAATATGTATTCATTATCTCATTATATATTAATTTTATTTTATTTTGTTTTAGGTATTTTACCTGCATGTATATTTGTGTGCCACATATGTGGGTGCTACCCTTCAATTTCCTTCCAAATGTCGTTATAGATAGTTGTGAACTGCCATTTGAATGGTAGTAATTGAATCTGAGTCCTCTAGAAGAGCAACAAATGTTTTTAATGATTGTAACATCCATTCTTGAGGTCCTGATGACCATGATCATCTCTTCTTTGGGTCTGTTATTTTTCCATTAAATTCCATACAGATGGATAGAATTATTGACTCATTGCAGGACTTTTGTTACTAATAACCTCTTATAACATAACAAAGATTTATTTCCTTTGTTTCTAGACCTAGAAGCTATGATGCTTAGACAAAGAGGTGCATATTATCCTTGTGATTTCCTCAGAAATATACAGCTATGTCCTGCTATTATCTTCCTTAAAGCATACCATTCTGTGAATACTGTGTATCTAAATCAGACTTGAACTTTATAGACATATTTTGCTAGATGCTTCAATTTAGGATGGTGTGCTATGAATGAGTATATGAACATATAAGAGACAGACCTTTGTATATAGACCTGAATAAAGGGCATTACAGTATTATTGTAAAAGGCACAGCCAATTGTTCTCCACTACAAGACTAGAGAGAGTAAAGAGAAATGTTGTTAGACGACCTTTCCATGTATGTTTAAATTAGACTCATTCAATGTGCTTATCTAGGTAGATTCATTATGTCATACATGTATACTCTATCAAATATGTACATATATGAACTTCTGAATGGATTCTAGATGAATAAGTGTAGACTAGTACCCATCTAAAGATCTAACAATGTGACAAAATATACATTATCTTTGCAAGTCTGGGTATTGTTCTAATAATAGGTAATACATGATTATGGATGTGGGTATTGGTTTATGTGCCCATCTCTAACTATATAGGCAATATTACAAAGTATCTAAATCTTAATGCTTTAAACAAACATATACCATAGAATGAAACTGGCACTAACATATGAGTAGAAAGGGATGGATTTGATACTATGTCCCTTTAGTAGAATAATAGTAGTAGGTTCATACCTTGGGCCTACAACTCCTCAGCTATGGGTTCTGAAGCAGATTTACCATGCTAAGAAGATTCCTCATCTAGATGACACCTTAAATCCAATCAACTAGTGGTACTTTATCCACAAAATATTTATGCTACTATTATACTTGTGAATGTATTTTACCATGTTGTTCATTTCTGTAGCCTATAAGGTTCACAGCTGGCTAAGAATGCTGAGAGTTTTATTTCTCCAGGAACTTGCAAACATAGCATCTTATAAAATCATGGGATCTAGGAAGTGTGTAGGAAACTTTTTTATTTATACCAACTAGATTTCTCTGTATCCTGTGATCACTGTACATAGTATATTGTACATACTACATATATTACACTATGTACACATAGTTAAAATGTTTTCTCAGTTGTAAAAGTTTGCTTCCATATATATATATATATATAAAACTGGATCTTGTATCATAGTCCATAGTACATAAGCAATAGGCTCTTACTGCCAAGTTCTGGCAATCAAGAGCAGTAGCAATAATCTGTTTTATGTAAGGAGGTCTTTCGGCACCCTCTGACAAACACCCCAGGGTGAGGCACTGAGGATTTTTTTTTTATTCGATATATTTGTTACTTACATTTCAAATGATTTCCCCTTTTCTAGACCCCCACTCCCTGAAAGTCCCATCAGCCCCCTTCCCTCCCCCTGTTTTCCCACCCAGGCACTGAGGATTTTATTTAGCAAACTTGTTTTCTTGGATGAGCATAACCCCTTGCATTGGTTAACTAAAATTAAAACCTGTTTTTTTATTGATTTGTTTTGTTGTTAATTTCTTGTGTGTATGTGTGTCTGTGTCTCTGTGTGTATTTGAGTGTGTGAGTGCGAGTGTGAGTGTGTGTGTGTGTGTGTGTGTGTGTGTATGTTACAGCTCATAGAGTAGATTCCCGTATGAATTTTCAAAAGCCTTTAAGGTTAGCTTCACTTCTCCAATCCCTTTCTTGGCCCCAACATTTTATTCCTATTGATACTTAACCCTCCCTCTTCATCATTCCCCTTCCACTGTATATTGTGTATGTTCTATGACACTTTTCTTTAAGAGACAGAGAAGTGGGAGGAAGTTGATTGGGAATGGGCAGAGGGAAGAGGGCTTATGGGAATTATTGGGAGGGAGAACCAGGAATGGGGGAAATCATTTGGAATATAAACAAAGAATGTAGAGTATAAAACAACAGGAAAAGAAAAGAAAGAGTTTTTTGTTTTCCACTTGAACTTAGATTTAAATGTATACTTATTTTAACTTTGTAAAAGCATTCTACTTAATGGCACTTTTACCATCTACCTCCAGAAATATGTAAGCATAAACTTAAGCAGACAATAAAAATTATCAACCCAGAAAAGAATAATATATGAAGAAAAAATTAAGGTCAAGAAACAACATGTTAAGGTCTTGAATCTAGATTGTAGTTGTACTCTACAATGCAAAGATATAAATGATGTCCAGTCCAGCTCTGTAAAGGGCACAAGCTCTTCACCCTTTTATTGGTGCACTTCGTCTCTATTGGAGTCTCTAACCTTGACTGTAAATCAGAATATATATTTTCCTTTTCCAATATGCTCTGTCCTAAAATGGTTCTATGACTTTATTTGAAAAGGTGGAATCTGCTAGCAACATGTCACCCCATGGAAGGGGGGATGAAAAAGAAATAGTGGCAAATGATCATACTCTCTGTTTCATTATGAGAAAAATAGTGGTTTTAAATATCTTTTTTGAGAAACTGTGACTTGTATGAGTATTTACTTACATACAGTTTGTGAAAGTCAGTAATATTTTAATGGTGATTATAGGTTGAATGAAAAAATTGTCACTTTCAAAATAATGTTTTCATTAGCTTGATAGGCATGAACAAATAAGGATAATTTTTCTTCATAACTGAATGTATTCAGAACACTGACTTTTGTTAAATGGTGAAAACGCATCACTAAACACATAAAAATATGATTTTGCTATATATTCATTAAATTATTCACTGAAGTACTATATTGAAAATGTAAATGTCTTATAAATATTTCATGACCATGAAGATTTGTTTACATGAATTTAATAGGCAAAGAAAGTGATTAAATAAAAATGACCTTTAGTACATTACTAATATGCAGGTATGAAGTTACAAAGAATAACATGTACAAAAATGAGATATTCCTAAAACTGAAAAAAATCGCAAATTTAGATTTAGAAAATTTCAATTAATTCTCTTATTAGGCAGAAAATATAGGATTTTATAACTCAGGCTAAGCATTTCTATATTTCCATGGTATAATAAAACTTATGACTTATGGGAGTAACATTAGCATGAAGAAAAAAGAGAAGCCTCAGGCTCCATACTCCTCCTAGAAATACTAATTAGAATCCATTGTAGACTAGAATGCTTAATGAAATTCTAAGAACCTGGAAAAAAATCATAACAAATTAAAAAGAAACTAAAACCCCAAAACAACAGCAACAACAACAACAAACAAACAAACAAAAATAAAACAGAACAAAGCCACTCTTAAGCTACTTCAATGATAATGTAACACCTTTATTTTAACTTCTCTCTTCCTCACACAAGCCCTTGACACCACATTAGCCCTTGAGTAAATGACTCTCCTAAATCATTAAAAATAAGCTCAAATACATACTCAGTTTCTCCTGTATTATCAGTTCAAGAGAGTTGCTTCTGCTTCACCTCACAATACACATTAGAACAATACACAAGGGAAAATATTTGAAACCAGTTACTTTCAAGTAAGGAAAGCAGAGTTTACAAATATAATCATGCATATTTTGGCAGTAGCACAATGTCTCTGTTGGCAGCTTTGTCCAACCAGAGAGATCAGCCAATGGCTCCAAATGCCTGCTGAGCCAAGCTGGTGATCCTCTATGTTCAACTACCAAGATCAGCAATTCAGGCAAGCTAGAATTCTTAACTGAGTCAGATCTGGGCATGCACACAAGCAAAAACCTCACCAAACTGTGAAGCACAGCCTGTAGCCTTTATGGATGAAGAAACTTCTTAGAATAGCCCTATGACTTGTCATCTGTTCTACTGTGAGAACTAACTAGGAACCCCACCAAAAACCAAGGATTAGTTCATGACTGACATAACTTCAACATCTAGCTGGCAAGTCCACTCAAATGTACCCCGTACTAGACATCTCAAATGGAGAAGGGCCCTTTCCAATTCAAAGGAATAAATTACCACCCCAGAAATAGGCTAAGTTTGCAACCCCAACTAAAATCGAGGTCTGGATATTTATAACAGAGGAGCATTCTGATACTCTAAGATATAAAACTTAATAGCATTGTTGAGACAAGATCTTAGGGTTAGCTGAATGTATATCTTAATAAATTGTATCAATAAGAATACAAAGTATAACCCCATATGACAACACATATCTTATTTTTCTTTTCACTGTTATGTAGTAAATAAATACACAATTTAAGAGAGGAAAGAACATGTTGTCTCAATAAAACTTGCTTGCTTGTGTGTGTGTGTGTGTGTGTGTGTGTGTGTGCTTTTGGAGGACAGAGGAGGGCATCAGGCCTTTAGAGCTAAAATTAGGGGAGTTTTAGAGTTTTCTGACAAAGCTACTGGGAATCAAGATCAGGTCTTCTAGATGAACAGCAAATATCCTTAGCTATTATTGTTGGCTCATGGTTTAAAGGCAAGTAGTTTAGCACTGTGGAAATAGACTGCAATAGTATTGGTTCCTATCTATATTAAATACATGGTGTGCCTTCCTTTACATGGCAGCTAAACAAGAAAGCTAGAGATGAAACCAGAAGTGGATCTACTCTATAATTCTGAAGTTTATGCCTAAGGCAAGTTAATCCCCATGTATCACTTTCATCACTTTGAAAATATGAACTGAACATGAAATACACCATGGACATGCCAAAGGAGATGGGAAAAAAGTCCACAATTTCTCAATGCTACACAAAAGTCTACATGAAACTAAGGATGCTGAGAGAAGGAGAAATGGTCTTCCCCAGGAAAAAGCTCACCAAATTGCTATCCAATAATAAATGGTCAGCACTGAAACATACATAGAAGAAATATTACATAGACTGAGCAGGTTATATTTAGAAAGAAGTATATTTAAAAAAAGAAAAAAGGATAATTATATATAAACATATATGCATACAATAGAAATTCATAAAAAATGAGGCCATTAATTTGAGAGAGAGAGAGCAATAAGGGTTAAATGAGAGAGATTGAAAAAACCAAAAGGAAAAAAATAAATGTTCTGTTCATATTACAATATAAAAATAAGTAATTTTATAAAGAATCAAGCTTTGTTTTTACAAAACCCATATTTTATTTATGTATGAAATCATACATAAACAGATAAATAAAAAGTAGCAAATAACAAATAAATAATGGGCTATAATAATAGATTCAATCAAGCAGAGAATAACATGCAGTATGGACATGAGGACAATTGACATTACCTAAAAACAGGAAGTAAGCAAGGGATGAATGAAAAAATGTGACAAAAGCCTATAAGACAGCTTCAAGACAAAAAAAATTATATAAAATAAGAATCACAGATATATGAGTGAGAAAAGTGAAACATTTATCTAAAGAAGATATTTGTATCAAAACACATTGTGATAAAATTACCAAGAGTCAAAGAAAGACTTTTTCAAAGCAGTAAGGCAAGAGACTTGCAGTAGACAAGATGATCCTAATAAAACTATCAGATGATTTTTTTCCACAAAAACTTTGAAGGTCAGGAGATTGTAGATGATTTATTATACCCAATAAATGATAAAATCTGCCAACCAAGAATATTACACAGAGGACCATCCTTATCCCAGATGAGTGAGAAGTGTAGCCTTTTCAAACAAATAAAAACTGATGGGATGTATAAACATTTGGTCCACTTTACCAGTAATGTTAAAGGAATTGTTCATGCTGACACATAACAATAAAAAATAACAAATGAATGATACTCCTTAAAGTGAGCATATAGTCAAGCTCAGACTTTCATCTATTTTGATGAAGATTATATAATTCTCCTAAAATAATAGTTGAAATGCAAATACATCAAATAATTTTAAACACAAGTATCTTCATGGTTAAAAACTATACAAATATTGAAATTATAAAAAAATCTAATGGGGTGTTAAATATATAATAATTCAGTATGAGAATGAATTAATACTTTTAGCATCTTAAACAAGATAGTTTATGGACACCTCTGACAGTCTCAAATGAAGATTGGACTTAATACAAAAAGAGATAATATAAATAACTATCCAAACCACAAGAGACATTTAAATACATGGGATGATAGCCAGTAAGGAATAATGACATACAATCATAAACACTTTATGGATAAAAAAAAAAAGTCACATGATGGATTTTTAAACATACAAATTTCTACTCTCCTATCACTGAAGTACTTTAAGGCCATCCTCTACTACATATGGGGCTGGAGCCATGGGTCCCTCCATGTGTACTCTTTGGTTGGTTGTTTAGTCCCTGGGTGTAATGGGGGTAGTGGTGGATTAATACTGTTTTGCCTCCTATGGTGCTGAAAACCCCTTCAGCTCCATGGCTCCTTTCTGTAGCTCCTCCACTGGGGACTCTGTGCTCAGTCCATTGGTTGACTGTGAGCATTCACCTCTGTATTTTTCAGGCACTTCCAGAGCCTCTCAGGTGACAGCTATATCAGGCTCCTGTCTACAAGCACTTGTTGACACCCACAATACTGTCTGGGTTTGGTAACTATTTATGGGGTGGGTCCCCAGGTTGTGCAGTCTCTGGATGTCCTTTCTGTCATTCTCTGCTCCACACTTTGTCTCTGCATCTCCTCCCATGTATTTTTGTTCCTTCTAAGAAGGATCAAATATCCACACTAGGGTCTTCCTTCTTGAGCTTCATGTGGTTTGTGAATTATATCTTGGTTATTACGAGCTTCTGGGCTAGTATCGAATTATCAGTGAGTGCATACCATCTATGTTCCTTTGTAATTGACTTACCTCACTCAGGATCATATTTTCTAGATCCATCCATTTGCCTAACAATTTACTGAATTCATTGTTTTTAATAGCTGAGTAGCACTTCATTGTTTAATTGTACCACATTTTATGTATCCATTCCTCTGTTGAGGGACATCTGGGTTCTTTTCAGCTTCTGGCTATTATAAATAAGGCTGCTACAAATATAATGGTACATGTGTCTTTATTACATATTAAAGTATATGCCAGGAGTGGTATAGCTGTGTCCTCATGTAGTGCTATGTTCAATTTTCTGAGGAACCACCAAACAGATATCATTGTTTGCTGATGGTACAATAGTATTCTTAAGTGACCCCAAAAATTCCACCAGAGAACTCCTAAGCCTGATAAACATCTTCTGCAAAGTGGCTAGATACAAAATTAACTCAAACAAATCAGTGGTCCTCTTATGCTCAAATGATAAACAAACTGAGAAAGAAATTAGGGAAACAAAACCCTTCACAATAGTCACAAATAATATAAAACACCATGGTGTGTGTACTGGCTGGTTTTGTGTGTCAACTTGACCCAGGCTGGAGGTATCACAGAGAAAGGAGCTTCAGTTGGGGAAGTGCATCCATGAGATCCAGCTGTGGGGCATTTTCTCAATTAGTGATCAACTGGGGAGGGCCCCTTGTGGGTCATACCAACTTTGGGCTGGTATTCTTGGGTTCTATAAGAGCAAGCTGAGCAAGCCAGGGGAAGCAAGCCAGTAAGAAACATTCCTCCATGGCCTCTGCATCAGCTCCTGCTTCCAACCCTGCTTGAGTTCCAGTCCTGACTTCCTTTTGTGATGAACAGCAATGCAGAACTGTAAGCTGAATAAACCCTTTCCTCCCCAACTTGCTTCTTGGTCATGATGTTTGTGCAGGAATAGAAACACTGACTAAGACAGTGTGACTCTAACTAAGCAAGGAAAAGATCTGTATGACAAGAACTTTTTGTCTCTGAAGAAAGAAATCGAAGAAAATCTCAGAAGATGGAAAGATCTCCCATGCTCATGGATTGGCAGGATTAATAGAATAAATATTGCCATCTTGCTGAAAGCAGTATTCATATTCAATGCAATCTCCATCAAAATTACAACTCAATTCTTCATAGAGTTAGAAAAAGAATTTTGCAAATTCATCTGGAATAACAAAAAACCCAGGATAGAAAAAAACTCTTCTCAACAATAAAATTCTCCATCTCTGACCTCAAGCTGTACTACAGAGCAATAGTGATTAAAAAAAAAAATACTGCTTTGTATTGGTACAGTGACAGGCAGGTAGATCAATGGAATAGAATTGAAGACACAGAAATGAAGCCACACACCTATGGTCACTTGATCTTTAACAAAGGAGCTAAAATAATCCAGTAGAAAAAAAGACAGCATTTTCACCAAATGGTGCTGATTCAGCTGGCAGTTAGTACATAGAAGAATGCAAATCTATGCATTCTTATCTCTTTGTACAAAGCTCAAGTCCAGGTGGATCAAGGACCTCCACATAAAACCAGATATACTGAAGCTAATAGAAAATAAAGTGGGAAAGAGCCTAAACATGGGTGCAGGGAAAATTTTCCTGAACAGAACACCACTACCTTATGCTCTAAGATCTAGAATTAACACATGGGACCTCATAAAATTTCAAAACTTCTGTAAGGCAAAAGACAGTGTCACTAGGACAAAATAGCAACCAACATGTTGGAAAAAGATATTTATAGATTCTATATCTGATAGAGGACTGATAGCCAATGTATACAAAGAACTCAAGAAGTTAGAATCTAGAGAACCAAATAACACTATTAAAATGGGGTACAGAGGTAAACAGAATTTTCACCTGAGGAATATTGAATGCCTGAGAAGCACCTAAAGAAATGTCCAACATCCTTAGTTATCAGAGAAATGCAAATCAAAGCAACCCCGAGATTCCACCTCATACCAGTAAGAATGGCTATCAAATCTCAGATGACAGCAGGTGCTGGCAAGGATGTAGAGAAAGAGAAACTGTCCTACACTGCTCGTGGGATTGCAAGCTGGTATAATATACTTAGATTAGCTTATAGGCTTAAATGAAAATGTATTTAATATAAATAATAGGTCATAATTTTAATAAACAGATAATTGATTTCTTCATCAAAATTAATAGCATTACAGTATTGATATAAACACATCAGAATGTTTGAATAGATTTATTCATTATGTTTTATCTGTATAAGTGTCTTATCTGAATATAGATATATGCATGCCTTGTGCCCTTAATGGTCAGAAGAGGTAAAAAGTAAAGTTTTGGATTATGTTAGCTATCTTGTGAATGCTGTGTACCAAACATGGGTACTCTAAAAGAACAGTAAGTGCCTTTAGCTGCTGAATCTCTTCTCTAGCCCTCTGCTCCACACTTTAAATATATCATTTATTTGTGAAATATAAATCCATATATCTGTGATAAATAACAAATGAAATATAAAAACATTTAGACAGGCGGCGGCGGCGGCGGCGGCGGCGGCGGTAGCAGTGGCTGCTCCAGCTGAAGGGCCATCAGCGGTGGAACCAAGGCGACACAGGGTCCAGTTAGGCCCTGCGCCCACGACCACTGACCTTCGCTGACCAGCCGGGCGGCAAGCAACTGCGGTTCTGCGGAGCCTTTCGCTGCACGGAAGCCACTTCAGAACTCGGCTGCCCGCCAGTCAGGAGAGACTCACCGCCATCTTGATCCCGGGCTCCAGAGATCTGTCAGACCGAGGTACACAAACATAATCCTAGGCCCAACACCGCAGGGGTCGGAGCCAGACGGGCGTTGGCCTGCACCCAGGCCCTGGGCTGTTCGAGTGGCCATCGGGGCGCCAACCCAGCCAGGAGTTTTTTTTTTTTTTTTTTTTGCCCCGGCCGGTGCACGCGCCGCCATTTTGCCTACAGGAGCCAGAGTGCTCGGGAGGGCAGAGACTGCTAACAAGCGTAGCCTGAGGCTAACAAAACGGGGGTCTAGGCCCCAAAAGGCACAGGACTGACCCCAAGAACTGGGCGGCTTGGTGGGCCATCTGTGTGTCAACCAGCCCAGGAGGTTATTAGCACAACAGACTCTCCCGGTGCTTTCGCGGAGCGCGGACGCGCACGCCCGCCATCCGGGTCACCTGGCGGACCCAAATAACAGACATAGCCCTAGGGGAACTTTGCTCGGACCTTGGCCTCCCAGGCGTTTGCCTGGACTCAGGGCCCAGGCGACAAGGCTAACCTAGTGTGCGCCAGCCCGGTTGGGGAAATCGGCTGCCCAGCGGAGTGAGCGGAGCACAGGGGAGGTCACAGCAACATTCACCTTCGGAGCTCCCTGGGGGTGCACACGGGTTCCACCTGGTCCACAGACACAATCTGGGGCAAGGCCTCAGGCAGAAGCCCCCAGCCCAACTCTCTCCGCTTCAGATCAGCCTGGGTGGCCGCCACATCTCCAGGTCCCTCAAGAGGCTAGTGGGGGCTTCCGGGCGGCCAGCTGGGAGAAGTCGGTGTGCTCCAATAAATCCTGCGGGCCCCAGCGGGAGCCTTCAGGTGCCTGCTTCGGGATCTGAACAGCCTGGACAACAGCACCCTGTCTATAGGCAGTGCAGAGTGTAAGCTGTGCACCAGAGGCCAACGGGGAAGGGGCAGCTTGCACTGGTGAGTCCAGCACTGACAAGACCAAGTAACACCAGTGAGAGCTAGATGGCAAAAGGCAAACGCAGAAACGTCACTAACAGAAATCAAGGCAATATGGCAACATCTGAACCAAATTCTCCTCTACCAGCAAGTCCTGGATACCCCATCACACCAGTAAAACAAGATTTGGATTTAAAATCACTGGTCATGATGCTGGTACAGGAACACATGAAGGCCATTGAGGAGAAAATGGATCAAAAGTTAGAAGCCCTTGCAAGGGAAACACAAAAATCATTGAAAGAAATCCAGGAGAATACAAAAGCCAACAAGGAGGAAATGCAAAAAACACTTAAAGAAATACAGGAGAACTTTGCTCAACAGGCTGAGGTCATGAAAGACGAAACACAAAAATCTCTTAAAGAAATACAGGAGAACTTTGGTCAACAGGCTGAGCTCATGAAAGAGGAAACACAAAAATCTCTTAAAGAATTACAGGAAAACACAAACATGCAAGGGAAGGAGCTAAGCAAAACCATCCAGGATCTAAAATCAGAAGTAGAAACAACTAAGAAAACTCAAAGGGAGACAACTTTGGAGATAGAAAGCCTTGGGAAGAAATCAGGGGACAGAGATGCAAATATCAACAACAGAATACAAGAGATAGAAGAAAGAATCTCAGATGCTGAAGATTCCATAGAAACCATGGACTCAACAGTTAAAGAAAATGCAAAGTGCAAAAAGCTTGTAACCCAAAATATCCAGGAAATCCAGGACACAATGAGAAGACCAAACCTAAGGATTATAGGCATAGATGAGAGTGAAGATTTACAACTTAAAGGGCCAGCAAATATCTTCAATAAAATTATGGAAGAAAACTTCCCTAACCTAAAGAGAGAGATGCCCATGAATATACAAGAAGCCTACAGAACTCCAAACAGACTGGACCAGAACAGAAATACTTCCCGTCACATAATAATCAAAACACCAAATGTTCTAAACAAAGAAAGAATACTAAAGGCAGTAAGAGAAAAAGGCCAAGTAACATATAAAGGAAGACCTATCAGAATCACAGCAGACTTTTCACCTGAGACTATGAAGGCTAGAAGGTCCTGGGCAGATCTCATGCAGACTCTAAGAGAACACAAATGCCAACCAAAACTACTATATCCAGCAAAACTCTCAATCACCATAGATGGAGAAACTAAGATATTTCACGACAAAACCAAGTTCACCCAATATCTATCCACAAACCCAGCCCTAAAAAGGATAATAGGAGGACAACACCAATACAAGGAGGGAAACTCCACCCTGAAAAAAGCAAGATAGTAACCTTTCATCAAACCCAAAAGAAGTTAAGCAATCAAAATTAAAAAATAACGTCAAAAATGATAGGAAGTAACAATCACTATTCCTTAATATCTCTTAACATCAATGGACTCAATGCCCCAATAAAAAGACACAGACTAACTGACTGGATACGTAAACAGGACCCTACATTTTGCTGCTTACAGGAAACACACCTCAGGGTCAAAGACAAACACTACCTTAGAGTAAAAGGCTGGAAGACAATTTTACAAGCAAATGGTCTCAGGAAACAAGCTGGAGTAGCCATTTTAATATCAGATAAAATTGACTTTCAACCCAAAGTCATCAAAAGAGACTCTGAGGGACACTTCTTGCTGGTCAAAGGAAAAATACAACAAGAAGAACTCTCAATCCTGAACATCTATGCTCCAAATGCAAGGGCACCCTCTTTCATAAAAGAAACTCTATTAAAACTCAAAGCACACATTACACCTAACACAATAATTGTGGGTGACTTCAACACTGCACTTTCCTCAATGGACCGATCAGGAAAACAGAAACTAAACAAGGACACAATGAAACTAATTGAAGCTTTGGACCAATTAGACTTAACTGATATATATAGAACATTCTATCCTAAAACAAAAGAATATACCTTTTTTTCAGCACCTCATGGTACCTTCTCCAAAATCGACCATATAATTGGTCACAAGACAGACCTCAACAAATATAAAAAGATAGAACTAATCCCATGCCTCCTATCTGATCACTATGGAATAAAAGTGGTCTTCAATAGCAACAGAAACAACAGAAAACCCACATACACGTGGAAATTGAACAATATTCTACTCAATGACACCTTGGTCAAGGAAGAAATAAAGAAAGAAATTAAAGACTTTTTAGAACACAATGAAAATGAAAACACAACATACCCAAATCTATGGAACACAATGAAAGCAGTGCTAAGAGGAAAACTCATAGCCCTGAGTGCCTCCAAAAAGAAAATGGAGAGAGCATACATTACCAACTTAATGACACACCTGAAAGCCCTAGAACAAAAAGAAGCTATTTCACCCAGGAGGAGTAGAAGGCAGGAAATCATCAAACTCAGGGCCGAAATCAATCAAGTAGAAACAAAGAGAACCATACAAAAAATCAACAAAACTAGGAGCTGGTTCTTTGAGAAAATCAACAAGATAGATAAACCCTTAGCCAGACTGACCAAAGGGCACAGAGAAAGTATCCAAATTAACAAACTTAGAAATGAAAAGGGAGACATAACAACGGAAACTGAGGAAATCCAAAAAATCATCAGATCCTACTACAAGAGCCTGTACTCAACACAACTGGAGAATCTGGAGGAAATGGACAATTTCCTTGACAGATACCAAATACCAAAATTAAATCAGGACCAACTAGACCATCTAAACAGTCCCATAAAGCCTAAAGAAATAGAAGGAGTCATAGAAAGTCTTCCAACCAAAAAAAGCACAGGACCAGATGGTTTCAGTGCAGAATTCTACCAGACCTTCAAAGAAGAGTTAACACCAATACTCTTCAAACTATTCCACAAAATAGAAACAGAAGGAACACTACCCAATTCCTTCTACGAAGCCACAATTACGCTGATACCAAAGCCACACAAAGATCCAACAAAGAAAGAGAACTTCAGACCAATTTCCCTTATGAACATCGATGCAAAAATACTCAACAAAATTCTTGCCAACCGAATCCAAGAACACATCAAAACGATCATCCACCATGATCAAGTAGGCTTTATCCCGGGAATGCAGGGTTGGTTCAATATACGGAAATCCATCAATACAATCCACTACATAAACAAACTCAAAGAACAAAACCACATGGTCATTTCATTGGATGCTGAAAAAGCATTTGACAAAATTCAGCATCCTTTCATGCTTAAAGTCTTGGAGAGAACAGGAATTCAAGGCCCATACCTAAACATAGTAAAAGCAATATACAGCAAACCGGTAGCCAGCATCAAACTAAACGGAGAGAAACTTGAAGCAATCCCACTGAAATCAGGGACCAGACAAGGCTGCCCCCTTTCTCCTTATCTTTTCAATATTGTACTTGAGGTACTAGCTCGGGCAATTCGACAACATAAGGAGGTCAAAGGGATACAAATTGGAAAGGAGGAAGTCAAACTATCATTATTTGCAGACGACATGATCGTCTACCTAAGTGACCCAAAGAACTCCACTAGAGAGCTCCTACAGCTGATAAACAACTTCAGCAAAGTGGCAGGTTACAAAATCAACTCAAGCAAATCAGTGGCATTCCTATACTCAAAGGATAAACAGGCTGAGAAAGAAATTAGGGAAATGACCCCCTTCACAATAGCCACAAACAGTATAAAGTATCTTGGGGTGACTCTTACCAAACATGCGAAAGATCTGTATGGCAAGAACTTCAAGACTCTGAAGAAGGAAATGGAAGAAGACCTCAAAAAATGGGAAAACCTCCCATGCTCATGGATCGGTAGAATCAATATAGTTAAAATGGCCATTTTGCCTAAAGCACTATACAGATTCAATGCAATACCCATCAAAATCCCAACTCAATTCTTCACAGAGTTAGAAAGAGCAATTATCAAATTCATCTGGAACAACAAAAAACCCAGGATAGCTAAAACTATTCTCAGCAACAAAAGAAAATCTGGGGGAATCAGTATCCCTGACCTCAAGCAATACTACAGAGCAATAGTGTTAAAAACTGCATGGTATTGGTACAGTGACAGGCAGGAGGATCAATGGAACAGGATTGAAGATCCAGAAATGAACCCACACACCTATGGCCACTTGATCCTCGACAAAGAGGCTGAAAACATCCAATGGAAAAAAGATAGCCTTTTCAACAAATGGTGCTGGTTCAACTGGAGGTCAGCATGCAGAAGAATGCGAATTGATCCATCCTTGTCTCCTTGTACTAAGCTCAAATCCAAATGGATCAAGGACCTCCACATAAAGCCAGACACTCTGAAGCTAATAGAAAAGAAACTGGGGAAGACCCTTGAGGACATCGGTACAGGGAGAAAGTTTCTGAACAGAACACCAATAGCGTATGCTCTAAGAGCAAGAATTGACAAATGGGACCTCATAAGGTTACAGAGTTTCTGTAAGGCAAAGGACACCGTCAAGAGGACAGATCGGCAACCAACAAATTGGGAAAAGATCTTCACCAATCCTACATCAGATAGAGGGCTAATATCCAATATATATAAAGAACTCAAGAAGTTAGACTCCAGAAAACCGAACAACCCTATTAAAAAATGGGGTACAGAGTTAAACAAAGAATTCTCACCTGAAGAACTTCGGATGGCGGAGAAGCATCTTAAAAAATGCTCCACTTCATTAGTCATTAGGGAAATGCAAATCAAAACAACCCTAAGATTTCATCTTACACCAGTCAGAATGGCTAAGATTAAAAATTCAGGAGACAGCAGGTGTTGGAGAGGGTGCGGAGAAAGAGGAACACTCCTCCACTGCTGGTGGGGTTGCAAATTGGTACAACCACTCTGGAAAGCAGTCTGGCGGTTCCTCCGAAAACTGGGCACCTCACTTCCAGAAGATCCTGCTATACCACTCCTGGGCATATACCCAGAGGATTCCCCACCATGTAATAAGGATACATGCTCTACTATGTTCATAGCAGCCCTATTTATAATTGCCAGATGCTGGAAAGAACCCAGGTATCCCTCAACAGAAGAGTGGATACAAAAAATGTGGTATATCTACACAATGGAGTACTATTCAGCCATTAGAAACAATGAATTCATGAAATTCTTAGGCAAATGGATGGAGCTAGAGAACATCATACTAAGTGAGGTAACCCAGACTCAAAAGGTGAATCATGGTATGCACTCACTAATAAGTGGTTATTAACCTAGAAAACTGGAATACCCAAAACATAATCCACACATCAAATGAGATACAAGAAGAAAGCAGGAGTGGTCCCTGGTTCTGGAAAGACTCAGTGAAACAGTATTTGGCAAAACCAGAACGGGGAACTGGGAAGGGGTGGGAGGGAGGACAGGGGAAGAGAAGGGGGCTTACGGGACTTTCGGGGAGTGGGGGGGGGGCTAGAAAAGGGGAAATCATTTGAAATGTAAATAAATTATATCAAATAAAAAAAAAGACAAAAAAAAAAAAAAAAAAAAGAAAATTAAACAATGAGTTAATGGGAGGAAGAGTAAAAAGAGGAAGAAAATTCTCCAATATATAAGATAGAATAGAAACAAATAGAAAAACAAAAACAAGCAAATAACAAACAAACAAAATCCCAAAGGCAGAACCAGATATCATCTTTAATAAGGCAAGGCTTCCATAGATGCATTGGAACAACAACCCAGTCACAGAAATTTGCATCTAAATTGTGCCATGCTTGCAAGAGGTGCTGGTGTAAAAGTAGTGCAGTAATTGTAGAAGTAGACAAAAAAATTACTAGTCAAGCTTGAGACTCATGCCATGAGAATGAGCACACTCCTTACACTGCCTGGAGGACCAGAAACCAAAGATAACCCTGAGACCTAGGATAAAGCAAAGCATGACTGGAATGTAAAAGAGCAATGAAATAACTCCTAATGATATTCTGCTATACTCAAAGACTGGACCCTAGAATATCCATTACTAGAGAGGCTTCATCCAGCAAACAGAGCAGACACAGAGACCTATAGCTAAACATTAGGCAGAGTTAGAGGGGTCAAGGACATCACAAGAACAAAGCTGATAGGAATCAACTAACCCTGTGGCTCCTAGAAGCTTACTGAGACTGACCTGCCAAACATGGAGCCCTCAAGGGACCAAAGAGGCACTCTACATATATGTTATCAGTTGTGTTCCTTTGTCTTCTTCTATGACTCCTAACGTTGGCAGTGGAGCTGTCTGTGAATCTTTGGCCTGTTTTAGACCCTGTTCTTCCTAATGAATTGTCTCATACAGCCTTAATAGGAAGCTTGATATACCATATTTGGTGCATATTCCTGGGAGGCCTGCTCTTTTTGTAAAGGAAAGAAAGACAGGGGAATGGAGGTGATGTTTCAGAGTCCTGTGGAAAGCGGAGGGTGGGGAAACTGCAGTCAGAATGTAGTATGAGACAAGAAAAAAGGAGAAAACTTCAGTTAGCTTCACTGTCAGCATGAAATGGTGATAAATTTTAAAGGTAGGATAGGGAGAATCAAAGGCAACTAGCAGGGATATGGAGTCTAAAGGTGAGTTTTCTCCATAAATTCATGATATTCTAGAAATAGATCTGGTAGTCTGGGATAAGTAAACACCTGAAGAAATGTTTAGAGGGTGAAAAAACATAGAAGGATATATGCGGAATGATTTATTGGTTATGATTAGGAATATGGCTATTTTACAAATTATGAAAAAAGGCAATGAAGGCTTAGATGTTAATCCTAGCTTCAGGTTCTAGTAGCTATATAACATTGTTCCAAGTTATCTTTCTTTGGTTCTCTTGGTTAATCTTTGGTTAATACACCTGACTAGTCAACTTTCAGAACTGTACAGGGAGTGAAATGTATGAAGAAGTTTCATATAGACACATATAAGGACCTACTAATGAGTTCACTAAACATGGTACATGCTGAATATCACTACTACTGACACATTGTATGTCACTTGTTTTCAATATTTATAAAAGCCATATTAATACTACTTTTAGTGGAAAAATAGAACACAGTTTTTCTTCTCTTGACAATATCCATTAGATAGTCTATGTAAAATGTTAATTTAAACCAATGAAATAGATTACTGTAAATATAAAAGCATATGAACAGCAGCAGCGGCTGGTCCAGAGGAAGGGCCATCAGCAGTAGAACCAAGCTGACAGGGTCCAGGCAGACCCTGCGCCCACAACCACTGGCCATTGCTGGCCAGCCAGGCTGCAAGCAGCGGCGGATTTATGGCCTTTCACCACACAGAAGCCACATCAGAACTCTGCCTCCCGCCAGTCAGTTACAAGGCCTCCATATTGGTTCTTGGACACCAGAGACATCAGACAGACTGAGGTACTCAAATATAACCCGAGACCAACATCGCGGGGGTCTAAGCCCGACAGGCGTTGGCCTGCACCCAGGCACTAAGCTGGTTGGGGAGCCACCAGTGAGCAAACCCGGACAGGAGGTTGTTTGCCCGGGCCAGCGCGTGCGTCCCCACCATTTTGCCTACAGGAAGCCAGAGAGTCCTAGCAGGCAAAACCAGCTAACAGGCATACCCCGAGGCAGACATAGCAGGGGTCTCAGACAGTCAGGCCCTGGACTGCCCCCAGACCCTGGGCTGCTCGGTGGGCCATCTGTGTGCCCACCTGGCCAGGAGGTTGTTAGCCCAGCAGACTCTCCCAGCACTCTCAGGGAGCGCGAGCACGCCGCCATCCTGGCCACCTGACAGACCCAATTAACACTCACAGCTGAGGGGAACTTTGCTCGGACATTGGCCTGCAAGGCTTTTGCCTAGACTCAGGGCCTGAGCAGCAAGGCTAGCCTTGTGTGCACCAACGGTGTTGGGAGTTCCACTGGCCAGCAGAGAGATCAGCACGCAGAAAAGGTCCCCTCAGCATACACCCTCAGCACTCCCTGAAGGAGCAAACGGGCACCATCTGGTTCACAGTCACAATCTGGGGCAAAACACACTAGGGCTGCAAAAGCACCCAAGAGGAGGACAGCACATCAGCAATCTGCAACAGGGGAAACCCTGGCATCCAGTGTTGCAGAAATAGCCCTAGAGCCTCTCAGGAGGCTGAAACACCAGTCGGAGACAAGACCAACTAGCTCCAGAGAACAAGATGGCAAAGGGCAAACGCAGAAATGCTACTAACAGAAATCTAGGCAATATGGCAGCATCTGAACCAAACTCTCCAACATCAGCAAGTCCTGGTTATGCTAACACACCAGAGAAACAAGATTTGGATTTAAAATCACTGTTCGTGATGCTGCTAGAAGAACACAAAAAGGACATGAATGAATCTATTAAAGAAATACAGGGGAACATGAATAAGCTAGAAACCCGTATAATGGAAACACAAAAATCACTTAAAGAAATGCAGGAGAATAAGGCCCAAGAAATAGAAGCCAATAAAGAAGAAAGGCAAAAAAAAAAAAAAAAAAAAAAAAAAAAAAAAAAAAAAAAAAGATCCTCGACAAAGAGACTGAAAACATCCAATGGAAAAAAGATAGCCTTTTCAACAAATGGTGCTGGTTCAAACTGGAGGTCAGCATGCAGAAGAATGCGAATTGATCCATCCTTGTCTCCTTGTACTAAGCTCAAATCCAAATGGATCAAGGACCTCCACATAAAGCCAGACACTCTGAAGCTAATAGAAAAGAAACTGGGGAAGACCCTTGAGGACATTGGTACAGGGAGAAAGTTTCTGAACAGAACACCAATAGCGTATGCTCTAAGAGCAAGAATTGACAAATGGGACCTCATAAAATTACAAAGTTTCTTTAAGGCAAAGGACACCATCAAGAGGACAAATCTGCAACCAACAAATTGGGAAAAGATCTTCACCAATCCTACATTAGACAGAGGGCTAATATCCAATATATATAAAGAACTCAAGAAGTTAGACTCCAGAAAACCGAACAACCCTATTAAAAAATGGGGTACAGAGTTAAACAGGGAATTCTCACCTGAAGAACTTCGGATGGCGGAGAAGCATCTTAAAAAATGTTCAACTTCATTAGTCATTAGGGAAATGCAAATCAAAACAACCCCGAGATTTCATCTTACACCAGTCAGAATGGCTAAGATTAAAAATTCAGGAGACAGCAGGTGTTGGCAAGGATATGGAGAAAGAGGAACACTCCTCCACTGCTGGTAGGGTTGCAAATTGGTACAACCACTCTGGAAATCAGTCTGGCGGTTCCTCCGAAAACTGAGCACCTCACTTCCAGAAGATCCTGCTATACCACTCCTGGGCATATACCCAGAGGATTCCCCACCATGTAATAAGGATACATGCTCTACTATGTTCATAGCAGCCCTATTCATAATTGCCAGATGCTGGAAAGAACCCAAGTATCCCTCAACAGAAGAGTGGATGCAAAAAAATGTGGTATATCTACACAATGGAGTACTATTCAGCCATTAGAAACAATGAATTCATGAAATTCTTAGGCAAATGGATGGAGTTAGAGAACATCATACTAAGTGAGGTAACCCAGACTCAAAAGGTGAATCATGGTATGCACTCACTAATAAGTAGGTTTTAACCTAGAAAACTGAAATACCCAAAACATAATCCACACATCAAATGAGGTACAAGAAGAAAGGAGGAGTGGCCCCTGGTTCTGGAAAGACTCAGTGAAGCAGTATTCGACAAAACCAGAAAGGGGAAGTGGGAAGGGGTGGGTGGGAAGACAGGGGAAGAGAACGGGGCTTACGGGACTTGCAGGGAGTGGGGGGCTAGGAAAGGGGAAATCATTTGAAATGTAAATAAATTATATCAAATAAAAAAAATTTTAAAAAGTATATGAAAGCGTTAAATATATGGAGTTATGTAAAATAAAATGGAAATTGAGTAAACTTAAAAATAAATCTAATAATAAAAGATTTGAAAACAAACAAACAAATCAAACAAACAAACAAACAAAAAAAAAAAACCTCAAAGAAATGCAGGAGAACTTGAGTCAACAGGCAGATGTCATGAAAGAGGAAACACAAAAATCTCTTAAAGAATTACAGGAAAACACAAACAAACAAATGATGGAACTGAGCAAAACCATCCTGGATCTAAAAACAGAAGTAGAAACAACTAAGAAATCACAAAGGTAGACAACTTTGGAGATAGAAAACCTTGAGAAGAAATCAGGGGCCATAGATGCAAATATAAACAACAGAATACAAGAGATGGAAGAAAGAATCTCAGATGCTGAAGATACCATAGAAACCATTGACTCAACTGTCAAAGAAAATGGAAAATGCAAAAAGCTTGTATCCCAGAACCTCCAGGAAATCCAGGATACAATGAGAAGACCAAACCTAAGGATTATAGGTATAGATGAGAGTGAAGATTTACAACAGAAAGGGCCAGCAAATATCTTCAACAAAATTGTGGAAGAAAACTTTCCTAACGTAAAGAGAGAGATGCCTATGAATATACAGGAAGCCTACAGAACTCCAAACAGACTGAACCTGAGCAGAAATACCTCTCGTCACATAATAATCAAAACCCCAAATGCACTAAACAAAGAAAGAATATTAAAGGCAGTAAGGGAAAAAGGCCAAGTAACATATAAAGGAAGACCTATCAGAATCACACCAGACTTCTCACCAGAGACTATGAAAGCTAGAAGATCCTGGGCAGATCTCATGCAGACTCTAAGAGAACACAAATGCCAGCCAAGACTACTATACCCAGCAAAACTCTCAATCACCATAGATGGAGAAACCAAGATATTCCATGACAAAACCAAATTGACACAATATCTTTCCACAAACCCAGCTCTGCAAAGAATAATAGGAGGAAAACTCCAATACAAGGAGGGAAACTACACCCTGGAAAAAGCAAGATAGTTACCTTCCTTCATCAAACCCAAGAGAAGATAACCACTCAAATATAAAAATAACATCAAAAATGACAGGAAGTAATAATCACTATTCCTTAATATCTCTTAACATCAATGGTCTCAATTCCCCAATAAAAAGACATAGACTAACAGACTGGATAAGGAAACAGGACCCTACAATTTGCTGCGTACAGGAGACACACCTCAGTGTCAAACATAAAAACTACCTTAGAGTAAAAGGCTGGAAGACAATCTTACAAGCCAATGGTCACAGGAAATGAGCAGGAGTAGCCATTCTAATATCAGATAAAATTGACTTTCAACCTAAAGTCATCAAAAGAGACACAGAAGGACACTTCTTGCTGGTCAAAGGAAAAATCCACCAAGAAGAACTTTCAATTTTGAACATCTATGCGCCAAATGCAAGGGCACCCTCATTTGTAAAAGAAACTTTACTAAAGTTCAAAGCACACATTGCACCTAACACAATAATTGTGGGGGACTTCAACACTCCACTCTCCTTAATGGACCGATCAGAAAAACAGAAACTAAACAGGGACACAGTAAAACTAATTGTAAAGTTGGACCAATTGGATTTGACTGATATTTATAGAACATTTCACCCTAAAGCAAAAGAATATACCTTTTTCTCAGCACCTCATGGTACCTTCTCCAAAATCGACGATATAATTGGTCACAAGACAGACCTCAACAAATATAAGAAGATCGAACTAATCCCATGCCTCTTATCAGATCACTATGGAATAAGAGTGGTTTTCAATAGCAACAAAAACAACAGAAAGCCCACATACATATTGAGGCTGAACAATACTCTAATCGATGACACCTTGACCAAAGAAGAAATAAGGAAAGAAATCAGAGACTTTTTAGAATTTAATGAAAATGAAGGCACAACATACCCAAATCTTTGGGAAACAATGAAAGCAGTACTAAGAGGAAAACTCATAGCCCTGAGTGCCTCCAAAAAGAAAATGGACAGAGCATACACTAGCAGCTTCAGGACACACCTGAAAGTCCTGGAACAAAAAGAAGCCAATTCACCCAGGAAGAGTAGAAGACAGGAAATCATCAATCAATCAATTGGAAACAAAAAGACCCGTACAAAGAATCAACGAATCCAGGAGCTGATTCTTTGAGAAAATCAAGAAGATAGATAAACCCTTAGCCAGACTGACCAAAGGGCACAGAGAAAGTATCAAAATTAACAAACTTAGAAATGAAAAGGGGGATATAACAACAGAAACTGAGGAAATCCAAAAAAATCATCATATACTACTACAAGAGCCTATACTCAACACAACTGGAAAATCTGGAGGAAATGGATAATTTCCTTGACAGATACCAAATACCAAAATTAAATCGGGACCAAATAGATCATCTAAACAGTCCCATAACGCCTAATGAAATAGAAGGAGTGATAGAAAATCTTACAACCAAAAAAAGCACAGAACCAGATGGTTTTAGTGCAGAATTCTATCAGACCTTCAAAGAAGACTTAACACTAATACTCTTCAAACTATTCCACAAAATAGAAACAGAAGGAACACTACCCAATTCCTTCTACTAAGTCACAATTACACTGATACCAAAACCACATAAAGATCCAACAAAGAAAGAGAACTTCAGGCCAATTTCCCTTATGAACATCGATGCAAAAATACTCAATAAAATTCTTGCCAACTGAATCCAAGAACACATCAAAACGATCATCCACCATGATCAAGTAGGCTTTATCCCAGGAATGCAGGGTTTGTTCAACATACGGAAATCCATAAATGCAATCCACTACATAAACAAATTCAAAGAAAAAAACCACATGGTCATTTCATTGGATGCTGAAAAAGCATTTGACAAAATTCAGCATCCTTTCATGCTTAAAGTCTTGGAAAGAACAGGAATTCAAGTCCCAAACCGAAACATAGTAAAAACAATATACAGCAAACCGGTAGCTACCATCAAACTAAATGGAGAGAAAATTGAAGCAATCCCATTAAAATCAGGGACTAGACAGGGCTGCCCCCTTTCTCCTTATCTTTTCAATATTGCACTTGAGGTACTAGCTCGACAACATAAGGAGGTCAAAGGGATACAAATTGGAAAGGAAGAAGTCAAACTATCATTATTTGCAGATGAAATGATAGTCTACCTAAGTGACCCAAAAAACTCCACTAGAGAACTCCTACAGCTGATAAACAACTTCAGCAAAGTGGCAGGTTATAAAATCAACTCAAGCAAATCAGTTGCCTTCCTATACTCAAAGGATAAGCAAGCTGAGAAAGAAATTAGGGAAATGACCCCCTTCACAATAACCACAAACAGTATAAAGTATCTTGGGGTGACTCTTACCAAACATGCGAAAGATCTGTATGACAAGAACTTCAAGACTCTGAAGAAGGAAATGGAAGAAGACCTCAAAAAATGGGAAAACTTCCCATGCTCATGGATCGCCAGAATCAATATAGTTAAAGTGGCCATTTTGCCAAAAGCAATTTACAGATTCAATGAAATACCCATCAAAATCCCAACTCAATTCTTCACAGAGTTAGAAAGAGCTATTATCAAATTCATCTGGAATAACAAAAAACCCAGGATAGCTAAACTCAGCAACAAAAGAAATTCTGGGGGAATCAGTATCCCTGACCTCAAGCAATACTACAGAGCAATAGTGTTAAAAACTGCATGGTATTGGTACAGTGACAGGCAGGAGGATCAGTGGAACAGGATTGAAGATCCAGAAATGAACCCACACACCTATGGCCACTTGATCCTCGACAAAGGGGCTGAAAACATCCAATGGAAAAAAGATAGCCTTTTCAACAAATGGTGCTGGTTCAACTGGAGGTCAGCATGCAGAAGAATGCAAATTTATCCATCCTTGTCTCCTTGTACTAAGCTCAAATCCAAATGGAACAAGGACCTCCACATAAAGCCAGACACTCTGAAGCTAATAGAAAAGAAACTGGGGAAGACCCTGGAGGACATTGGTATAGGGAGAAAGTTTCTGAACAGAACACCAATAGCGTATGCTCTAAGATCAAAAATTGACAAATGGGACCTCATAAAATTACAAAGTTTCTGTACAGCAAAGGACACCATCAAAAGGACAAATCGGCAACCAACAAATTGGGAAAAGATCTTCACCAATCCTACATCAGATAGAGGGCTAATATCCAATATATATAAAGAACACAAGAAGTTAGACTCCAGAAAACCACACAACCCTATTAAAAAATGGGGTACAGAGTTAAACAAAGAATTCTCACCTGAAGAACTTCGGATGGCGGAGAAACATCTTAAAAAATGCTCAACTTGATTAGTCATTAGGGAAATGCAAATCAAAACAACCCTGAGATTTCACCTTACACCAGTCAGAATGGCTAAGATTAAAAATTCAGGAGACAGCAGGTGTTGGCAAGGATGTGGAGAAAGAGGAACACTCCTCCACTGCTGGTGGGGTTGCAAATTGGTACAACCACTATCGATATCAGTCTGGCGGTTCCTCCAAAAACTGGTCACCTCACTTCCAGAAGATCCTGCTATACCACTCCTGGGCATATACCCAGAGGATTCCCCACCATGTAATAAGGATACATGCTCTACTATGTTCATAGCAGCCCTATTTATAATTGCCAGATGCTGGAAAGAACCCAGGTATCCCTCAACAGAAGAATAGATGCAAAAAAATGTGGTATATCTACACAATGGAGTACTATTCAGCCATTAGAAACAATGAATTCATGAAATTCTTAGGCAAATGGATGGAGCTAGAGAACATCATACTAAGTGAGGTAACCCAGACTCAAAAGGTGAATCATGGTATGCACCCACTAATAAGTGGATATTAACGTAGAAAATTGGAATACTCAAAACATAATCCACACATCAAATGAGGTACAAGAAGAAAGGAGGAGTGGCCCCTTGTTCTGGAAAGACTCAGTGAAGCAGTATTTGGCAAAACCAGAATGGGGAAGTGGGAAGGTGTGGGTGGGAGGACAGGGGGAGAGAAGGGGGCTTATGGGACTTTCGGGGAGTAGGGGGCTAAAAAAGGGGAAATCATTTGAAATGTAAATACAAATATATCAAATCAAAAATATAAAATCATACATACTTATTTTTACCTCCCTGGAGCTTCTTCTTGAGCACACTTTTTTTTTCTTGACATCATAACTACTCCCAATGCCAGCCATATGATGAGAATGTATCAGAAATTGTGGTAGATAATTCTTGTACATAGGAATTTTAGCAACAAATGAAATGTGTTCTCCTGCCTTAGTTGGGAGGAAGTATCAGAGAACTAGAAACTCTTTTGTCATTGAAATTAAATTTCAAAGCTGACTGAAGGAAAACTACAAAATCTTTCATAATCCCTCCCAATTCATACATTAGGTCTTTACTTCAATTCATTGCCCTGATCCTGATAGAATAGCTGAATGATAATAGCTGTGATAGTACCTGAAATGTATGACATTGGGATAACATAGTAAAATGGGTCTTCTTGATGGATTCAAAATTTAAAAAAAATATATGAAAAGGAATATGGATTTATTTTTCCAGTCCTGTGTAACAGAAAATCCTAAAGAAGACTTGATGAAAGTGTCATGGCAGATTGGCAGAAAATCATAAAACATTATAGCACCTAATTTCTATAAACAAGAACTATGCTATTAGAATCCAAATTCCTTATCTCAAAAAAGCAACTCAGTGAGATGATCTTTCTCCTTCTCTAGTAATATATCAATGATAGAGTATGATGAGGTATTAGTAACTGCTTTTGGAATTACAGAAAATTAAACAGTCTGCAACTTTTCATTTCTGTCACAGACTGCAAGTGTAATAAATATAGTCAAAATGGCAGCCTATTTGGAATTAAACTTTTTAATGTGGCATATATACAAAGAAACCCATACAAAGAAACCCATGCAGCCAAGTCTAAACAATAGAGTAAAGGAAGCTGCAAAATGACAAACCACATTTCTGTCTACTTAAGAGCAGCATTCATATTAGCTACACAATAAAACAGCCAAAGAAACATTTTCAAAACATAATTTAGCTTTTATGGTAACACTAGAAAGGGATTAAAAAGAAGTGTTTGGCCACATTTGGCCCTGATCTCAAGCCTCAGCTCTAAGATGTAGTGGATTTTTGATCCCAGAAAAATTAATTTATCCAAACCTTTTCTTTTCCTTAGAATAAAAATGTTAGTATGTGTATATAAATGCATACATTATGTGTAAGACTTAGAAATCTGAAATTATATCACAGGAACAGTAGATAATCTGTTACCCGCTATAGAGAATATACTATGTGGCAGACCAAAGGCATCGCTGGAAAAGTTTATAAGAATAGACATCATGATCAGATTTTACTTTATCAAGCAAAGAAAAGGAAGTCACATAGTATTTACAAACAAGAACACAACTAAGCAGTTAAGGACATGGAACAGTGACTGGTAGAAGTAGAGTATATAGAAAGGCTATAGAATAGAAGGAATCTGCACAGCTGGTTATATATTTCTGCTTGCCTTCTGCAGACATCTTCATGTTTTCATAGCTCAGACTGCTGTAGATATCAGAACCCTTATGATCCTTCATCCCAAGAAAGCTTACTGAGTTGTGAATCTGCAAGTGTGTTCTGTGCCTGAAGCCAGCCTCAGGTTGGTAGAGCTTTTGTCACTCTGAGCTGGGAATAATTGGCCCCTATGGGGCCTTTGAGAGAACCATTTAGGGGAAGCCATTGAAAGGTGGAAAAGAGGGATGCACATAAAATTCAGTGGGATATCTGATTGCTTCTGTGAATATTTATTCTTTATCACACTCTGCTCAGAAATTGGTCCAATAAACATATTTACTACAGAGCCAGATAAATTTTACTTCAATCAGGTAAAATGCCCAAATTATCTGTCAGAACTCATAATGGCCTTGGTATGAGTCACAGTTGATCTCACCCTCAAAAGTTGCCAGTGTGTGCCTACTGACAACACAGCTTAGTAATGTGAGATCCTTCCCTCTGCCTGCACAATAGCATGTCTGGCAGAAGTACAGATGAAATCTTTGCAGCCCACCTCCTATTAAAATTTCCATTCAATCATTTGTGAACCTTAGCTTATTTACTTTAGGACAAGAAATCCCAGTGTTCAATGAGATAACCAAAATGTAATTCATGGAGATCTCAGTAAGTGATATGAATTGATAATGCTGGTAAATGATGCAATCTTTTAAAGAAAACAATGTAGATTGATTTCCTATCTGTAGGGATTTGATTTGATTAGCTACTTTACACACATGCTCCTGCCAGTTACTGTTCCACATACTTATCTGCTTAGTTGTGTTCTTGTTTGTAAATACTTTATGACACCCTTTTCTTTGTTTGATAAAGTAAAATATGATTCTTGCCACATGATATATACACTATAGTGGTAATAGATTATCAACTATTGCTATGATGTGATTTTATATTTCTGTGAAATCACACTTACACATGATATTTCCTCAGTTTTGAATGATCTCTCTCTTGTTCTTTTATAAGTAGTTTCCCATACTATTTTAGTCCAAGCTTAGTAGTCATCTTTGAGGAAGAGCATTCCTGAGCATTTATATATTATTTGTCCCTCATTCGTCACTATGCCTTCCAAAATAATATCATACAAATCATATTAACATTATTTCATTTGCCTACTCTTTTCCTTAACTATATTAAATGCATTTATATAAATTGTGGATTTTACATTGATTATTAGAAATAACAAAATCATTATGTAATGTTATAAAACAGGAAGATTCATCTGCATTCCCACTCCTCAGAGAGTATCAAAATTACATATAGTATTAGACAGGATCAAATTAATTATATGCAAAGACCTAGGTAGAAAAATACAAAACTTATTTGAAGAACCAAAACAAGTAAAGAAGAATATAATGTGTATTGACTAAAATCTCAGTTTCCTACAGCAAGAATGTAACTGAGTCAAGAACTTTGTGTAAATGTCTTTACTATTTGAGATGCATGCCAATAAGTTCATATATATTCTGTCCTATTTTCTTTTATGTAAAAGTTGATGCTAGTTATGACTAACTAAATTGATACCTGACAATACTAAAGAACTCCAACCACAATGTGAGAAAAACTTGCCATGATCTGATTGAAAGACAGTCATGAGCATGGATGTCATCTTGTGAGTGAAGGCAAAAAAGTAACAAAGATTCCCTAAGAGCACGGAAATAGGAGTACCTGAGGGGGGAGACCCAAACACCTCCACCACAACCAAACAAGTGTCTAAGATAACACATAAGTTTCTTTGAGATGCCATTTTGAATGTAAATATACAAACCTCCATTCCTGATCTCTACACAGAATATGATAATGTCATATAATGCTGCACAGATTAAAACAATGGAAGAATAAGAATGGTTCTGTCATCTAGTAAATTATCTCAACCTCACAACTACTATACCTACCCAAAGAGTAGCTACAGGTACAACGCCATCACTATCATTGAAATTCTTGCAAATACAATAGGATAATATGCCAAAGTTTAGGTCAGAAATGTCATCTGAAAATAAATCTATAGCAGATTAATTTATTTTACAGAATAATTTTTACTATCTTGGTGATTTAAGACAATCTTAGTAAATTATGTCCTAGCTCTCTATGTCATTAGCACAAGGGGAATCTATTGGGTTCTGTTTCATGTCTTACACTGCATATATCATGTTTCATAGAGTATTAAGCATAAGAAATCACTTCCCAGATCCTTCATCTTATTAAGGTTAACACATTAATTGAGGATAGAAGACCAAAGCACCATATTTCTGTTAGATGTTTGGCTGGATATTATTACCCTGCCTCTTTAGTTTCCTAAACTTCCATACTAGCTGTTTATTTATGCTGAAAATATACAGGTATAGAAAAAATTGTCACTGTTTCACTGAATAACTCAGAGAGGGAAAAATTGGTGACTGAATTACAATCCACTTAGCATATACACTATAGATGTTTCTGCCTACCTGATTCTGAATACTATTTAGCTCATTTGCTGTTATACAATAGTGATCAATGCATATAAATGTATGTTTTTACACAACATATCTCATCTTATATAAGAATATCAAGATTTATATCATCTTATCTCAAGGGATATGCTAATCAACAATGATCTTTCAAGACATCTGCTTGCAGCTTTAATTGTTGTATATTCACGTTTGCTGTAAGGATTCTCTAGAAATGTGGGACTTGATTTGAATCACACCTTTTTCTGCTTTCACATTGAAATTTTTTTATTATTTAAAATGATCTCAGTTTGGTCATAGCATTGTCCCAGTTCCTTATCTACTTCAATAAAATCTGTCAACTAAAATCTCACATAAGTGAGAGGATGTGTGACTCAAGAGCAAAGCAAGCATTAAAGAGTAGAGGCAAAATTCTTAATGGACAAAAAGAAAACTATGGGTAACATCTATTTTCCAGAAAGTTTCCTTTGAAATGTCCTTCCTTTCTCACTACATAAATGTTTAAAATATGCTTGTTTTTTATCAGAAAATCTAGACATTGAATAAATAATCTTCTTATTGGACTGTATCCATTTTTAATGTTATATATGGTTTGGAATTCATCCCTACCTTTTCCTCTAGATGTAAAATTTAAGTTTGGATTATTTCTGCTCTTATTAATATAGGAAAAATTATATATACATATTTGCACTAAATCAAATGCACGAAGAAATTGAAAGTTGGTGTCACTGTAACAATAGTTTATAAAAACAATTTTATTTTAATTTAGTTTTGAAAACAAAACGTTCTGAAAAAAGGATATCAGAATACAGTAGAAAAATTAATTTCTATAGGGTGCCACAGATAATAAATTTTTGCTTGAATAAGTAGGATACAAAAAACAATTTCATGGGACCTGTTATGCATTTTTACCACTTGGAGAAATGGAATTTATAATGCAAATTCTATTATAACTACTAGGCTGATTCAAGTCTCCAGGAGAAAGCTGGTTTCCCAAGAGTGTTCTCATTTCATCATTCAGAGATGAGACAAACAATTTCTCTCCAATAACTGTCCAAAGCACGACCTGCCAGGAGTAGCTGGGTCTACATCAGTACACAGGAGCTAAGGCTGTTTCACAGCCCTCTGTACACAGGAACCAAAATTAGAGAGCTGGTCTCCGAGGAGTGTTCTCATTTCCAGGCTCAGAGGATAGATCACCACTTTCTCTCCAATAACTGTCCAAAGCTGGACCGGCCAAGAGTGCACAGGGCATAAGAACAGTGAAGCAACTGGAAAGGAATATTTCTGCTCTCCATCTGCATGAGGTTGCTGTGCATAGAGGGTTTCAAAGCCCTCTCGAGACTGGTCCTGCCAGAAGACAGCTGGACTCCAGGAGTGCTGACACAGGCTTAGAGGCCCACAGGAGGGACAAGTTCAAGCCAGAGACATCAAGGCCAACTAACACCAGAGAAAACCAGATAGTGAAAGGCAAAGACAAGAACCCTACCAACAGAAACATAGGCCCTCTGGCATCATCAGTACCCAGTTCTCCTTCCACAGCAAGTTCTGGATAGCCCAACACACCAGAAAAGGAAGATTTGGATTTAAAATTACATCTCATGATGCTTATATAGAACTTTAAGAAGGAGATAAATAACTCGCTTAGAGAAATCCAGGAGAACACAGGTAAAAAGGTAGAAGTCTTAAAGAGGAAACACAAAAGTCCACTAAAGAATTACAAGAAAACCCAAAAAATACTTATAAAGGAATTGAACAAAACCATCCAGGATCTAAAAATGGAAGTAGAAACAATAAAGACATCACAAAGGGAGACAAACCCTGTATACAAAAAAAACTTGGAAAAAATTCAGAACTCATAGATGAGATGTTGATGTTCTCATCACCAACAGAATATAAGAGATAGAAGAGAGAATCTCAGGTGCAGAAGATACCATAGAAAACATTGGCATAACAGTCAAAGAAAATGCAAATGCTTAAGTATAATATCATATCATCAGCAAATAGTGATAGTTTGACTTCTTCCTTTCCAATTTGTATACCTTTGACCTCTTTTTGCTGCCTGATTGTTCTGTCTAATACTTCAAGTGCTATATTGAATAGACATGGAGAGAGTGGGCAGCCATGTCTGATCCCCGATTTTAATGGGATTGCTTCAAGTTTCTCTCCATTTAACTTGATGTTGGCTATCAGTTTGAAGTATATTGCTTAGTTATTGTTTAGGTATGGGCCTTGGATTCCTGACCTCTCCAAGACTTTTATAATGAAGGGATGCTGGATTTTATCAAAAGCTTTTTCAGCATCTGATGAAATGACCATGTGTTTTTTTTTTTCCTTTAGTTTGTATATATAGTGGATTACATTGATGGATTTACATATATTGAACCATCCCTGCAACACTGGGATAAAGCCTACCTGATTATGGTGAATTATAGTTTTGATGCATTCTTGGATTTGGTTGGCCAGGATTTTGTTCAAAATATTTGCATCAATGTTCATAAGGGATATTGGTCTGAAGTTCTCCTTCCTTGTTTGATCTTTGTTTGGTTTAGGTATAAGCATTATTGTGACTTCATAGAATGAGTTGGGTAGTGTTCACAACCCCAAGACTTCCATCAGAGAACTCCTAAAGCTGATAAACAACTTAAGCAAAGTGGCTGGATATAAACTTAACTCACGCAAATCAGTAGCCTTCTTCTACTCCAAGAATAAACAAGAGGAGAAAGAAATTAGGGAAATGACACCCTTCACAATAGTCCCAAATAATATTTCATACCTAGGTGCGACCCTAATGAAGCAAGTGAAAGATCTATATGACAAGAACTTTAAGCCTCTGAAGAAAGAAATCGAAGAAGGTCTCAGAAGGTGGAAAGATCTCCCATGTTCATGGATTGGCAGGATCAATATAGTAAAAATGGCCATCTTGACTAAAGCAATCTACAGATTCAATGTAATCCCCGTAAAAATCTCTAATCAATTCTTCATAGATCTAGAAAGAGCAATTCTCAAATCCATCTGGAATAACAAAATACCCAGGATAGCAAAAACTATTCTCCACAGCAAAAAAGCTTCTGGGTGAATCACCATCCCTGACCTCAAGCTCTACTTTGGAGCAATAGTTATAAAAACTGTTTGATATTGGTATGCAGACAGGCAGGAAGATCAATGGAATAGAAATGAAGACCCAGAAAAGAACCCACCCAAGTACAGTCACTTGATATTTGACGAAGGAGCTAAAAACATCTAGTGGAAAAAAGACAGCATTTTTAACAAATGGTGCTGGATCAACTTGTTACAGTCCGTGGGTCTGCTGTGGGATAACCAGGGTCCTCTGGTACAGGAAGGCACAGGTCTGGCTGAGATGACAGAGAGAACAAACCACACACACATACAGAGGCGGTTTGAACTGAATGTATTTTGGAGCTCTAAGGCAAGGATTTTTATACAGGAAGAGTTGGTATTACCATTTCAAAAGATGTAGCCAGTGAGGCAGGCACAATTATCATAGCCATTTGGTACAAGAAAATGCAACATCAATCAGGAACAACGTTTCTCAAGAAACAGATACAGAGAATCAATTTACAGATGCCATCAAACTTCCTGATTAGAATACAGAGTCATTCATAGTTTACAGCAAACCTTCAAAGAGTTTGAAGTTTCTTATACCACCTGGGTCTTAACAAGTTCTTGTGAGAAATCCTTATCTAACATTTAGCCTTTTACCTTGTAAAACAAAAAACTTCCTGACTAAATTAATGCTTTCAGTACCGGAGTACCCAAGCCATCCTCATATACATGGTGTGCAGCCATAAAAACCTGCATGGAGTTGGAAGGTAGTAATTATGTAAACAACTATGAGGCAAGGCACTGAAATTCTAAAACGGGGGGGGGGGGGGGGGGGTTTGGTGGTCAGTGAGTCAACTTCAAAGACCGGATTATCAGCCAGGCCTTAGGAATCCTGGTGAAGAGAGAAAAGGAGGAGTCAGGGCAAACTGCTACTTGAGAACTAAGGGCCCATCTTAAATAGCCAGAAAGTAAGAGAGTACAGTAAATTGCCAGGTGAGATAATCAGCTTCCACAGCATCCAGAGAGTTCATTTATTCCCAGGAGGCATTTCTTTTCCGCCTCTGTCTGTAAAATATAATTTTTACAGACATCACTGGGCCACTGCGGCATCAACTGGAGATCTGCATGCAGAAAAATGCAAATTGACCCATGCTTATCTCCTTGTACAAAGTTCAAGTCCAAGTGGATCAAGGATCTACACATAAAACCAGACACACTGAAGCTTATAGAGGAGTAAGTGGGGAAGAATCTTGAACACATGGGCACAGGGGAAAAGTTCCTGAACAGAACACCAATGGCTTATGTTCTAAGAACAAGAATTGACAAATGGGACCTCAAAAAACTACAAAGCTTCTGTAAGGCAAAGGACATAATCAATAGGACAAAACAGCAACAGACATACTGGGAAAAAAAAAAAAACTTTACCAACCCTACATTCAATAGAGGGCTAATATCCAATGTATACAAAGAACTCAAGAAGTTAGTCTCCAGAGAGTCAAAAAACCCTATTAAAAAAATGAGGTACAGAGCAAAACAGGGAATTTTCAACTAAGGAAACTCGATTGGCAATAAAGCACCTAAAGAAATGTTCAGCATCCTTAGTTATCAGGGAAATGCAAATCAAAACAACACTGAGATTCTACCTCACACCAGCCAGAATGGCTAAGATGAAAAACTCTCAGCAAATGCTGGAGAGGATGTGGGGAAAAAGGAACACTTCTCCATTGTTGGTGGGATTGCAAGCTGGTAAAACCACTCTGGAAATCAGTTTGGCAATTCCTCAGAAAACTAGACATAGTACTAATTATGGACCCAGCTATACCATTCCTGGGCAAATACCCAGAAGATGCTCCTACATGTAATAAGGACACATGCTCCAGTATGTTCCTAGCTGCCTTATTTATAATAGCCAGAAGATGGAAAGAACCCAGCTGTCCCTCAACAGAAGAATGGATACAGAAACTATGGTATATATACAAAATGGAGTACTATTTAGCTATTAAAAACAATGAATTCATGATTTTTTTTTTAAAGTTCAGTATATTCTTTATTTACATTTCAAATGAGTTCCCCTTTTCTGGGTCCCCACTCCCCACAAGTCCCATAAAGCCCTCTTCTGTCCCCCTGTTCTTCCATCTACCCCCTCCCACTTCCCTGTTCTGGAATTCCCCTATACTCTTGCACTGAGTCTTTCCAGAACCAAGGACCACTCCTCCATTCTTCTTGGACATCATTTAATATGTGGATTATGTCTTGGGTATTCAAAGTTTCTAGGCTAATATCCACTTATCAGTGAGTACATACCATGATTGATCTTTTGAGACTGGGTTACCTCACTTAGTATGATGTTCTCCAGCTCCATCCATTTGTCTAAGAATTTCATGAATTCATTGTTTCTAATGGCTTAATAGTACTCCATTGTGTAAATATACCACATTTTTTGTATTCATTCCTCCGTTGAAGGACACCTGGGTTCTTTCCAGCTTCTGGCTACTACAAATAGGGCTGCTATGAACATAGTGGAGCATGTGTCCTTATTGCACGCTGGGGAATCTTTTGGGTATATCCCCAGGAGAGGTATAGCAGGGTCCTCTGGAAGTGTCATGCCCAGATTTCTGAGGAACTGCCAGACTGATTGTCAAAGTGGTTTCACCATCTTGCTAACCCACCAACAGTGGAGGAGTGTTCCTCTTTCCCAACATCCTCACCAACACCTGCGGTCTCTGTAGGTACCCGAGCCCTGAGGCCTGCAAAGCTTGTGCCGCCATGCAAAGCAATGTATAGGTCTGTTGCCAAGGCAATGGCTGCCATTTACCCAGAATTCCATAACCCACCTTTACCTGTAATTACGTCACCCCCGTATATAACTGAGCAGCGCTCCTTTCCTCTCTCTCTTTCCTTCTCTTCCCCCTTTCCTTCCCGCCGGCTACCCCTTCCCCTTCTTAAATAAAGCCCACGTGGAGCTATCTGGTCTAGCATGTCTCATTGGCCTGGTGCCCGGGGTGCGCACGTGTGGGCCCACTGAGCAGCGGCAGCCACAACACAGGGAGCAGAGGACATTCGAGCAAGCACAGAAATCAATGCAGGAACCAACACTGGCGAGCCGACCCAGGAGCACTCCCAGCACTCCCTCCCTCCCGCCCGTGCTACTACTGCCCGCGCCACTGCTTGCTGCCCGCCGCCGCCGCCCGCAGCCACCGCCGCCACTGCCGCTGCCTCCCGCACGTGCTGCTGTGCTGTTTGCTGCCTGCCCCTGCCCCACGCGCCACCGCCACTGCTGCCACTTGGTTTGCCTGAGCCGCTAAACCAAATAGTTCCACGTTCCCGGATATTGGATTGCACTTCCTTAGCAAACACCGTCGCCTAAAAAGGTAAGGTCTTTCGGTTGGCTGGGTGGTTTCTTAAGTTCAGAAGGGATCTGGCCAATCTTTTCTAGAGCTAGGTGCCTCCCCAGCTAACACTCGTTTTACGACACTCATACCCCAGGTGTCTCCTTATCCAGAAGTATTCCTGAGTCTCCCCCATTGGCTTCCAGCCGTTCACTCAAACCCTGGTCCAGGCAGGATACTTCTTCCAGCTTTTGCCTCAGCTCCCAGGGGCCCTCATGACGGTCTGGACCCTCTGGCTTAGCTGCCGTTATTTGTTATACACTCTTCGGGACGCTGATTGTGTAATAACAATGCCCCCACCCACCTGATGGGTAATAGAGTGTCTTCGCTGGTACCTCCAGGCACCCCACTGGGATGTCTCCTGGAAAATCTCAAGTCTCTAAAACTAACGCACGATATGAGGCGGTCAAAACTAATAAACCTCTGTAATAAGGTCTGGACTCAATATAAGCTAGATAATAATTCCAAATGGCCACCTAATGGCACCCTAGATAAAATTGTTTTAAGGGATCTTAATACATACTGTCAGCAATCCGGTAAATGGGACCAAATCCTATACGTTCAAGCTTTTATCTGTCTCTGGTCTAAGCCTTCTCTTTGCACTGCCTGCTCCCCATCCCAGCTCCTCCTAGCCATGAAACCTGCTCACCCTCCACTAGATGGCATTACCTTCGACCCCGCTAATGAACCACCTCTGTCCACTCGCCACAGACATGTTAAGACTACAAGATCTCAAACTGCAGCCTCAGTTTCTCCCTCTCACCAGATCTCAGAGTCTACCAACCCGACCTCCCCAGATGTCTCCTCTCCCTCTGTGCCAGCAAAGGATCACCACAGACGCCTTGAACCGGCGCCAACCTTTACCCCTCCTATTACACGTTCTAAGGCTATGGCCAAACCCCCAAGTTCTTCTCCTCCAAAGACACCTGACCCAGCACCAGTCCTTCCTCTGAGGGAAGTGGCTGGAATTGATGGTCTGGTTAGAGTACATGTTCCCTTCTCATTGAGTGAACTTTCTCAAATAGAAAGCAGACTGGGTTCTTATACCTCTAACTCCTCTAACTTTATTAAAGAATTTCAGTACATTACTCAATCTTACAACTTGACTTTTCATGATGTTTATATGATTCTTACTAACAATTTACTTCCTGATGAACGCAGGCGAGTTTGGGAAGAGGCAAAAACGCATGCAGACGAAATTCACCAGACAGACAGAAGCTATCCAATTGGATCTCAGACAGTGCCTGACCAAGACCCGCTATGGGATTATAATTCCACAGCTGGTATTTTAGCCAGAGACAGGGTTGTTACATGCCTTCTAGCTGGTCTCAGAAAAGCAGCTTTAAAGCCAATAAATTTTGAAAAACTCCAAGAGGTTGTCCAGGACAAACAGGAAAATCCATCTCAGTTTTTAGAACGCCTCATGAAGGCTTTGTTACAATACACTAATCTAGATCCTGACAATCCGGAAGGTAAGCAACTCTTAATGACTTATTTCTTTTCCCAAAGCTATCCCGACATAAGAGCTAAACTTAGACGCTTGGAGAGAGGACCCCTGACTCCACAGGCGGAAGTCTTGGCGCTGGCCTTCAAGGTATACCATGAGAGAGATGAAAAATCCCGAAAACAAAAGTACCACATGCTGGCAAAAGCTGTCCGACCAGCACCAGCTACCACCCCGGGCTCCGGGCCTTCCAAGGCTCAGGAACCATCAGCTCCCTGTTACAGATGTGGTCAATCAGGTCACTGGGCAAAGATTTGCCCCAAGCCCGACAAGCCAAGGGGACCATGCCACTGGGCAGTCGACTGTCCTCATGTTACACAGAACAGAAGGCCATCCCATCCAGAAACCCCTCCTACTGACCTCCTAGGCTTGGCTATGGATGAATGAAGGGGCCGGAGCTCCCTCAACCCGACCTCGCCCATCACTAGCAGGGAGCCCCGGGTAACTATCATGGTATGTGGAAAGCCCATCTCTTTCCTTCTGGATACCGCGGCCACTTACTCAGTCCTGGTGGAATTTTGGGGCTCCACTTCACCCTCATGTCTTCCCATAGTCGGGATAGGAGGACAGCCTTACCTTCCTCATCAGACCCCACCACTTAGCTGTACTTTTAGAAATATGGCCTTCACCCATTCCTTTTTGGTAGTGCCAACCTCTCCCGTTCCCTTATTAGGAAGGGATCTTTTAGTTAAGTTGGGAGCTTCAATTTCTTTTGCTCCCCCCACTCGCCTGAACCTGAGATCGCCAGCAGTTCCCCTACTTCTCCTTCTAGCCAATCAACCTACTAACACTAACATGTTATTTCCTCTACCAGCTTCTCAGGTGGACCCCAGAGTTTGGGACGTCCAGAACCCCTCTGTTGCTAAACATCACTCTCCCGTTGTCATCCAGTTACTGGACCCTACCAGGTACATCACCCAAGCTCAATACCCCCTCTCCCTCCAGAGCCTCAGGGGACTTAAGCCTATTATTTCTGACCTCTTAAGGAAAAAGCTTCTTCGTTCCACCTCTTCTCCTTTCAATACCCCTATACTAACAGTTAAAAAACCTAATGGTACCTATTGCCTGGTTCAAGACCTCAGGTGCATTAATGCTGCAGTGGTTCCTCTCCATCCTGTCGTAGCTAATCCCTACACACTCCTTTCTACTATCCCCTCAGGAACTTCTCATTTCCAGTCCTAGATCTAAAGGACGCATTTTTCTCTATCCCTCTTGTTGCCCAGTCACAAAACATATTTGCCTTTACCTGGACAGATCCTGACACCCACTTTTCTACCCAACTTACCTGGACTGTTTTACCTCAGGGATTCCGAGACAGCCCACACTTATTTGGCCAGGCTCTAGCTTCTGACTTACTTTCTTTATCTCTCCCCAGATCTAAAATTCTTCTTTATGTAGATGACGTCCTTGTCTGTAGTCCATCTCTAGAGATTAGCCAAGCTGACACCTCTACTCTTCTAAATTTCCTTTCCAGTCGAGGCTACAGGGTCTCTCCCTCTAAAGTTCAACTTTCCACTCCTCAGGTTACTTATTTGGGATTAACAATTACCCCAACCCATAAAGCTGTTACCTTAGATAGAAAAAATCTAATTCTGTCTTTAACTGTTCCTTCTACAAAGGAAGAGATTTTATCATTCCTAGGAATGGCTAGCTTTTTACGTTCTTGGGTTCCTTCCTTCTCCCTCCTCTCTTGACCCTTATATGAGGCAGCGTTAGGCCCCACCCACGAACCTCTTCTCATATCTGTTGCCAAACCCTTTCAGAGGCTCCAACAGGGTCTCCTTAAGGCCCCAGCCTTACATCTCCCTGACCTGACTTGCCCTTTTTCCCTCTATGTAACTGAAAAAGAGGGATTTGCCCTTGGAGTCTTAGGCCATCAACTGGGACCTTCCTTTGCACCTGTAGCATACTTATCAAAAAGACTGGATTTAACCATCCAGGAATGGGCACCTTGTATTCGTGCCTTAGCGGCTGCTGAACTTCTTATTCGAGAATCAAAGAAATTAACCTTGGGGTCTCCTATAACTGTGCTCTCTTCTCACAACCTGCCACAGCTCCTAACCTACAAAGGCCTGCAGACTCTACCACCCTCTAGAGTTCTTTCTCTCCGGGTAGCGCTAATAGAAGATTCCACGCTCACCTTTCAATCATGTCCTCCTCTTAATATTTCTACTCTTCTCCCCTGACCTAATACTAACCACTCCCTGTCTCATTCCTGAACTGAGACTTTAGAGCAACTATTACCTCATCCTTCACACATACAGGAGGGCACATTGCCTCAAGCCATTTATACTTGGTACACAGATGGAAGCTCCTTTCTATATGAAGGGACTAGAAAAGCTGGCTATGCCAAAGAGTCAGACACTGAGGTGGTAGAGTGTGGGAAGCCATTAGAGACCCTCACTTTGGCTGACAGGGCAAAGGCCCTGAGATAAGCAAACAAGAGCCTCTCCCATGGGCATTGGTTTAGCCATTGTCTCGAGATAACTGCAGAATGGTCCTGCCTGCATCATCACCCGCCGACTCCAGTAATTGCGGTGGAAGGAAGTCCTGAGATAACTGCGGCAGGCTCCGGCCTCCACCAGAGGACCCTTATCTCCTCCTGCTGAAACTGCTAGGATTGCCCTTCCTTCCTTTGTCCTTGCCTTGGGGTACGCCCCTCCTGAAAGCCTTAAAACCTGTGTACCCCAGAACATTAAACGAGGCTTTGACACAACCCAGATTGACTTGCGTTCTTGGTGCTTGGCCTCCCTCCTTCTCTCCCCCCTTTTTGACCCGCAGGTAGCACCCCTTCGGAACCCTGGAATAACTGACCCGCGGGACGGGTTACAGTGGCGCCCGAACAGGGACTTGAAGTACGGTCAACTACCGGACGACGGAGCAGAAATCCCGGGAAAAGGAATCAAGGACCCCACAGACCGTATAGCTCATGCGTCGCTGTAGGGGCAGGTGAGTGGCCAAACATTGTCGTCCGATTGTCATTGGGGAAAAAAAAAAGAGGCTAAAGAGGCTTGATTCATAGGAGAAATCAAGCAATCATTCAGGGAGAGAGGAGTAAGAGTTAAGAAAAAAGATTTAATTAAGTTCTTTTGTTTTGTCATGAAAAATGCCCTTGGTTAATTTTAAGTGGACCTGATATTCACCTGCTAACTTGAGATAAGGTTGGTAAAGAAATTAATAAGATTTTAAAAACAGGTACAGGTGAACCAATGTCTGATACATTCTTTAGTTCCTGGAGGCTCATTCAGAGTGCCAACGAGGACCCTGCTGAATATTGCCTCTGCCCTTTGTCTTGGGCAGCTTCTGTGACCTCGCTTTCCCATAAAAAGAACTCTCCAAAACCTTCCTTGGTCGTTATAGACAGGTCTGAGTCCCCACCATCCGCTCCTGTAACTTCTCTTCATCCTCCGCCCCTGAGGGACCCATCCCTTGCTGATATGTCATTAAGTTTAGAGAATCCCTGGGGAGAAAGCCAACTTGGAGGAGAAAAGCTTCAGAGAGCAAGTCATACTCTTAAAGGAGCTACGAGGGACAAATGGTCACTCTAACTTCAAGATTTATTTCAAAGTCAAATGCCTAGAAAAAGCCAGAGCCAAAACAAGCCCCTCCACGTGGCCTGCCACCCTATACCCTGCAATAGGCATACAGTGCTGCTCCTCTCAGCCAGGTTCCTCATACCTTTACTGGGTCCAGGTAATCAATAGAGATGGTCCTATACTCAGCCTTAAAATAAATGGTAAAAGCTTTGAGGGCATCTTAGACTCAGGTGCCAATTCTACTGTGGTCTTGCAATGTGCTTGGCCCCCTGCTTGGCCATTGCAAGCCTCTCTGACCCATCTGCAGGGGATTGGACAATCAAAAAAATACTCTCCAGAGCTCACAGTTGCTGACTTGGGAGGACAGTGAGGGAAATACTGGCTCTACTCAGCCCTTCATGGTCCCTGGTCTGCCTGTTAACCTCTAGGGAAGAGATATTCTCTCTCAAATGAAAGTCCTTATGTGTGGTCCCAATGAGGTTATTGCTCAACAAATGCTCTCCCAGGGCTATCTCCCTGGACAGGGACTAGGCAAAAATGGACAGGGGAGACCCATGCAGGTAGAAGTCAGAGACTGCTGCTGAGGCGGCGGAAGAAAAACTGCTCATGGGCAGCATGTAAGACCTGGACTCTCCTCCCCTCTCCACAGGTGTGTGTGTTCAACTAGGCATCCTCCTTCCCCCTTCTTAAATCTTAAACAAGAGAAAAAGCAGGTTGCAGAAAAGCAGTTTTTCCATGTGTAGGACACGGTATCAAAAAAAAAAAAAATAATAATGGTTAGAAGCTATTTCAAATCTCTCCTGGAAAGGAGAAGAAAATGGGAGACGTCCTGTTTTCTCTCTGAAACCTACTGGAGATCTCCTAAGTTTAGGTTAAGATATTTGGATCTTTTGGAGAAATCAAGTTCCCTCGGTGTCTATTGTAGTCTTTGGTGCACCAAAACTTGTCTATATGTGTGTCAATTCATGTTGTCTATTGTTTTGTTTGACTGAATGATTGGTTGTTTTTATGTTTTATGTAAAAAAAAAAATGGTAAAAAGGCGTTATCTTGCTGGCAGTCCTGCCAATTGTGGTTTACACAGAGGAGGCTAATTTGAGGTGCCTCACATTCTAAGGTAGGAGTCAAAGACAGCTGGAAAAAAAGTTGCTTCTTAAAGAGCAAGCAGCCGGACAAGTGGAAATGGTTAATTCTCCTAGAAAAATTTCTATCATGATGATGATTGGGTTCAAAGTGCTTTATTCCTCTGAAGTTACAGCTAGAAAAAAATATATATTTGGTTTAAATTTATGAGATTTGTATGATCGCTTCATTTTTATTTCTAATTAGTCTTAAAGGTATAAATGTTTTACATATCTTGACGATAGAGTTATAAATTAATTGGCTATAATTTAAAAACTATAATGTTATTTAAAAAAAAGAAGGTTAGTTTAAAACTGGTGATTCAGTGTCGGGGTCATCTTAACTAGCTACACATGGCATGACGCAACCCAGGAAATACAGGCCTCTAAGATGCTTTTAAATTGACATGGTATTTTGTGTGAAGCTTGGCCTGGAGATTAGACTTATAAGAAATATGATTTAAAATAATGTCTCTTCAATAAGTTACAAAGGCATACATTCAAACACAAGATGATGGACAAACTTTACAATATAAAATGTGTTTACCATTAATTTTAAAGAGAAAAGATTATTTAAAACTGGGTTTTGCTTTCAACAAATTGTAGTTATGCTTTGATATTACAGGTTCCTTTTGTTATTTGACCTCCATACAATAGGGTCTGATTACAGGTTACTCTTTACAGGACCGGTGGGTGTAGGTCTGGCCTTAGAGATAACAAACTCAGATAAGGAGTTTTACATTTGAGTTAATACTAAGCTCAGAGCTTCCTCAAAGCTGTTCAAAGCTGCAGAGGCTTGAGAGATGCAGTTTTGTCTTGCAGGCCTCACTTAGAGAGTTTCTGGCCAAAGGAACATTTTAACAGATTCATACAGATATGGTTCAAAATAAAGTTCACATTTAGATCTGTAAAAGATAATAAGGCTTTATAGAAATTATAAAAGCATTAAAATTTGGCCTGTCTACACCATACAAAATTATTATAGGTATAGAGGGTAGATTTTTGCTTTACATTCTGATAATTATAAAAACATTCACTTCTAACTTTAAAGGAGTATAAGCTAACTTTAAAAAACCAATAAAATAATTTCATTAGAAAGTTATTCCTCAGGAAATGGCTTGCTCTTGACAATGGGCTTTTAAAGTTTTTAAGAAAATGATTTTCAAAAGGTGTTAAGATAAATATTTTGCCTAAGACACTGCTTTAAGTTTGTCATTTAAGCCTCCGATGTTCTCAAGATAGATGCAAAACAAATACTGAGAGACATAACTTGGAGAAAGCTACCATAAGTATTTGTCAACAGTTTATGATATATGCTCACTTCCATTCCTTAACAAAGAGAACATTAATGTAAAATCTCTCCAAATATGATTTTAACATCCTCCAATAAAGATTTGATATAATAATAAAAAGTTACAAAATAAAATAAGAAAAATATTTTTAAAAAGAATGTTTTAAGAGCATGATAAAATGTTTGTTCCTTATTTTAAACAACATTCAAATTATTATTAATTGTTAATCTATTACATGACTAGCCTTTTTGACAAAATTAATAATTATTATCTAAAAGATAAATTGTTAAAAATTTGCCTCTATACATGTTTTTATATTGTTATAGATTTATACATGCATCCTATAAAAATGTATCTACTATGGGAATAAAGCTCATATAATTAGATCACATATTTATTCTTTTGAGTGTCCCCTTGCTTCAGCACAGATAATTGAACTAGGTGCTGTAGCTGTTCTTTTAAAATGTTAAAAAATCAAACTTTTGATTTTTATATTAATAATATACATATATAGCTCATGGCTTACAATTGCTTAAAGTTGTTTCTTTTTAATGATACTAATTCTTAACTTTTACAATTGTTTATACAAATACAATTCAAAAAATTAATCAAAAATATACATATGACCATTGACAGATTTTCAAGTTTTCTAGTTATAACTGTTTTTACATATATTTTTTAATACTAAATGTTCCAAATCAGATTAAGACAAATATTATAACTGATTATTATAATCAGTCATTTGAGATGTCTTATTAACAATTTGATATTGGTCATATTACTGAGATTCCTCATAATTCGCAAAGACAAGATATTATAGAACAAGCCCATAAAACTTTACAACAATATTTTTATAATAAAAGAGGGGAGAATCACATCTCTATATACCACAAAAATTTAAAAATTTTAATGCCAGGGAACTCTAAGTGTAGAGAAGAGGTATGTTTGTGTTCTTTCTACAGGATGCTGAAGGAACATGCTAGCTGCCAGATTATGCTGATGCTGAGATTTCACCCTGGCTTTCCACCTTGCTCTCCAGCCTTTTGGGGCCCCTCCTGGGTCTTTTGTTTCTTTTGTCATTTGGCCCCTGAGCCTTTAACAGATTAACCAGTTTTGTTAAATCACAGATTGATTCTGCCTTGACAGACGTGGAGGTAGCAACCATCGGCCTTCAGTTCTCTACCCTTGCTGCAGGCACAGAGCTTTCTTGGTTCCTAAGCAGTAGAAACGTCAATGCCAGAGAGGGTGACCTCCGGCTCCTAATAGTGGCTGAGGGCCATAAGCTGTGGAGTAGCCAATGACGGGAAATATTGTCGTGCCACGAGCCAGATGCACACCGCCTATTGGCTGCAGGGTGACTCCATGACGGGATTATTGTGAGTGCGCTACCTGGAGGCCCGTCACATCCACCAAGGGCCTGATTAAGCCATTGGAGTGGGATGTGATGCCAGGAGTGGATGCAACTTACATAGCCTAAGGCAGAGGCCCTGCCCTACTAGGATCTAAAAGGGCCTAGTTACTGCGGTGCTGGACGTGGGGGCAAAACCACATAGCCTAAAACAGGCTCTCCACCGACTCTCTTTCCATAGCCACCCCTCAACTAAAGAAAGAAAAAAGGGGGAAATGTGGGTTACAGTAGAGGCACAGGCCCTTCCTGTACACACCACTAATCAACAGGCTGAGCTGATAGCTCTCACCCATGCCTTTCAACTGGCACAGGGACAATCCCTCAATGTTTATACAGATTCTAAATATGCCTTCCATATCCTCCTGTCCCACGCTGCTATCTGGAAAGAGCGCAGGTTACTTACCACAACTGGAGGATCAATAACTAATGCAAACCATATTTTAGCCTTGCCTCTCATCTCCCCAAAGCTATTGGGATTGTCCATTGCAGATCTCACCAGACAGATGACTCTATTGTATCTAAGGGAAACAACCGAGCTGATGAGGCAGCTAGAGCTGTAGCCCTTAGGGGGATAAACTCATCTCACCTTCCCCAAGACATCCTTACACTACAACCCACATCTCTACCTCTACCCCCTGACACTCGCCAAACCCTATCCTATCTTCACCAGCTCTTTCATCCTAACAGTCGAGCGTTATCTTCTTTTGTTAAGACCCACTTACAGCCTACTCCTGAATACTTAAATTTCTTAAAATCTATCACTGCTTCTTGTAAAATCTGTCAGATGTCAGATTCTAACTCGAGGTATCGTAGTACCCTTTCCCCACCCATCAGGCTAGAGGTTCCCTTCCTGGAACTGACTGGCAGCTTGACTTTACCCATATGCCTACAGTCAAGCGTTCCAAGTACCTCCTGGTCTTGGTGGACACCTTCTCGGGGTGGGTAGAAGCCTTTCCTACCACTAACAAAAGGGCTCAGACAGTCTCTGATCTCCTCCTCCGAGAGATCATCCCCCGATTTGGTGCTCCAACCTCCCTTCAGTCAGACAATGGTCCTGAATTTACTTCCCAGATCTCTCAGAGTCTATCTAAGGCCTTAAATATCCCTTGGCATTTTCACATTCCTTACCATCCTCAATCTTCAGGTAAGGTAGAAAGAACTAACCGCTCTTTAAAAACCACTCTTGCCAAGCTGTCACAGGAACTTCACCTTGACTGGGTAAAACTCCTACCTCTGGCTCTTTTCAGGCTACGAGCTCTCCCCAAGCGACCTCTTCTTATCTCACCCTTTGAACTCTTGTATGGACGTCCAGTTTTAACTCCTGGTCATTCACCTAAATGCTCTCCCCTCCCAGACCACCTACTCACCCCATTGCTCTGCCACCTTTGCTCTCTCCTATGGGACTTTGCTGACCACCATCTACCGCGGCCACAGACTGTCTCCTGTCCAATACCTGTCAACATTGGAGACCAAGTCCTCTTATCCCCTCCAGATCATCGGCCCTCACCCCTCTCTCCCAAATGGCAGGGCCCTTTTAAGCTGCTAAACTTGAAGGATTTCCTCATTGGATCCATCTATCTCACCTTAAACCTTTCATCCCTCCACCTAAAGATAACTCTTCTTCATACATGTCAACCCTGACAGGACCGTGCTCTATTAAGCTCCAGAGGACATCGGGACCACCCACCTTGTCCCCAATTCCAGAACATGAGACTCCACTCCAGCAGCCGAGCTCGACCTCATTGGATTAGACATGGATTTCTTGTCCTACCCCTGCTGTTCTTCATTTCCATCCAGGGCAGTCCTTACATTTGGAGATTCAAAGTTCAAGAAACCCCCACAGATAACAAACAGTCTTTCCAAATAGGGTCAGGAAACTGCTCCATAGCTGGATGTCAGGTACCGATCCAAATCGCGATCATCCCTGTATCTGTTATCCCATCTAAGTATTATGATCTCTATACTTGCTTTCTCTTTGGCCAGACAGAAGATTACTGTAAAAATGGCCAGATGAATATGGGGGCTGCCCATATTGGTCTTGTCAGATACATATGCTAGGATCACGGGTCAATCATTTCTTCTATCAACACCGCAAGACTCTTTTCTTCCACATACAAGACCCGTGGGATTCCAGAAGCAGATTGATTCTTTGGCAGCCATGGTGCTTCAGAACCGACAGGGCCTAGATGTTTTAACAGCTAAGGAAGGTGGTCTTTGCCTGTTCCTCCAAGAAGAATGCTGTTTCTATGTCAACCAATCCGGGATAGTGAGAAACAAAATCCAGGAACTTAGACAGACATAAAGAACTTCAGAGATTGTGAGACCTCCAGATCTGACATTTTCGAAAACCCTATATGGAAGTGAATATTCCCTTTTGTAACGCCTCTTCTAGTCATTTTCCTGGTGTTATTGTTTGCTCCCTGCCTAATTAATCTTGTTTCTACATTCCTCCAACGGCAAATGCAAAAAATTACTAACCAAACTATTAATCAGCTTCTGTTACAGAATTACCAGCCGCTGCCCACAGAAGAGCCCCCGTCCCCAGATGTAGCTGATGCCAACATGCATCAGGTGGACCCCGATGATGAAAGTCATCTATACCCCAAAATTGACAATGCCCCTAGACAGCAGGAAGTAGTTTAAGAGACACGGTGCCCTCACTCCTTTTCATCATCGGGTCCCCCCTCCCTTTTCTTTTTCTTTTTCTTTTCTTTTTTAATAAAAGAAATGCAGGAATGTAGGTACCCGGGGCCTGAGGCCTGCAAAGCTTGTGACGCCAAGCAAAGCAATGTATAGGTCTGTTGCCAAGGCAACGGCTGCCATTTACCCAGAATTCCATAGCCCACCTTTACCTGTAATTACGTCACCCCTGGTATATAACTGAGCAGCGCTCCTTTCCTCTCTTTCTTTCCTTCTCTTCCCCCTTTCCTTCCCGCCGGCTACCCCTTCCCCTTCTTAAATAAAGCCCACGTGGAGCTATCTGGTCTAGCGTGTCTCATTGAGGTTCACGGTTCCACCGAGGCCCACGGCCGCACCCGGGGTGCGCCCGTGTGGGCCCGCTGAGCAGCAGCAGCCACAATGCAGGGAGCAGACAGGACATTCGAGCGAGCACAGAAATCAATGCAGGAACCAACAGTCTCCTGAGTTTTTGACCTTAGCCATTCTGACTGGTATGAGGTGAAATCTCAGGATTGTTCTGAATTGCATTTCCATAATGATTAAAGATGTTGAACATTTCTTAAGGTGCTTCTCAGCCCTCCAAAGTTCTTCATGTGATAATTCTTTGCTTAGCTCTGTACCTCACTTTTTAATGGAGTTATTTTGTTCTCTTGGTTCTATGTTCTTGAGTTCTTTGTATATATTAGATATCAGCCCTCTGTCTGATTTAGGGTTGGTGAAGATCCTTTCCCAATCTGTTGGTTGACGTTCTGTCCTTTTGACAGTGTCCTTTGCTTACAGAAATTTTGTAGTTTTATGAGGTTCCATTTGTCAATTCTTGATCTTAGAGCATAAGCTATTCGGGAACTTTTCCCCTGTGCCCATGTCCTCAAGGGTCTTCCCCATTTTTTTTTTTCTATTAGCTTCAGTGTGTCAGGTTTTATATGGAGGTCCTTGATCCATTTGGAGTTGAGTTTAGTACAAGGAGATAAGAATGTATTGATTTGTATTCTTCTGTGTGCTGACCTTTAATTGAACCAGCACCATTTTTTGAAAAGGCTTTCTTTTTTTCCACTGGATGCTTTCAGCTCCTTTGTCAAAGATCAAGTGACCATAGGTGTGTGGTTTCATTTGTGGGTCTTCAATCCTATTTCATTGATCCGCATGCCTGAGATTGTAACAATACCATGCACTTTTTTTTTTTTTTATCACTATTGCTCTGTAGTGAAGTTTGAGATCTGGGATACTGAATAGCCCAGAAGTTCTTTTACTGTTGAGAATAGTTTTAGCTATTCTGGGTTTTTTGTTATTCCAAATAAATTTGAGAATTGCTTTTTCTAGCTCTATGAAGACCTGAGTTGGGATTTTGATGGAGATTGCATTGAATCTGTAAATTGCCTTTGGCAAGATGGCCATTTTAACTATATTGATCCTGCCAATTCATGAGCATGGGAGTTTTTTTTTTTTTTTTTTTCCATTTTCTGAGGTCTTCTTCGATTTCCTTCTTTAGAGACCTGAAGTTCTTGTCATATAGGTCTTTCACTTGTTTGGTTAGAGTCACACCAAAATACTTTATGCTGTTTGTGGCTATTGTGAAGGCTGTCATTTCCCTAATTTCTTTCTCAGTCTGCTTATCCTTTGAGTATATAAAGGCTACTGATTTGCTTGAGTTGATTTTATAGCCAGCCACTTTGGTGAAGTTGTTTATCAGCTGTAGGAGTCCTCTAGAAGAGTTTTTTGGGTCACTTAAATATGCTATCATATCATCTGCAAATAGTGATAGTTTGACTTCTTCCTTTCCAATTTGTATCCCTTTGACCTCCTTATGTTGTCTAATTGCTCTAGCTAGGACATCAAGAACTATATTGAAAAGATATGGGGAGAGGGATCAGCCTTGTCTAGTCCCTGATTTTAGTCCGATTGCTTCAAGTTTCTGTCCATTTAGTTTGATGCTGGCTACCGGTTTGCTGTATATTGCTTTTACTATGTTTAGATATGGGCCTTGAATTCCTGTCCTTTCCAAGACTTTTAGCATGAAAGGATGCTGAATTTTGTCAAATGCTTTTTCTGCATCTAATGAGATGCTCATATGGTTTTTTTTTCTTTGAGTTTGTTTATGTAGTGGATAACATTGATGGATTTCCTTATATTGAACCATCCCTGCATCCCTGGAATGAAGCCTACTTGATCATGGTGGATGATCATTTTGATGTGTTCTTGGATTCAGTTGGCAAGAATTTTATTAAGTATTTTTGCATCAATATTCATAAGGGAAATTGGCCTGAAGTTCTCTTTGTTGGATCTTTGTGTGGTTTTGGTATCAGTGTAATTGTGGCTTCGTAGAACGAGTTGGGTAGAGTTTCTTCTGTTTCTATTTTGTGGAATAGTTTGAAGAGTATTGGTGTTAGGTCTTCTATGAAGGTCTGATAGAATTCTGCACTAAAACCATCTGGTCCTGTGCTTTTGGTCGGAAGCCTAGCTATGAACCCTTCTAATTCTTTAGAGGTTATGGATCTGTTTAGATGATTCATTTGATCCTGCTTTAATTTTGGTATTTGGTATCTGTCTAAGAAATTGTCTATTTCCTCCAGATTCTCCAGTTGTGTTGAGTACAGGCTTTTGTAGTAGGATCTGATGGGTTTTTTTTTTTTTTGTTTTTTTTTTTGTTTGTTTGTTTTTTTTTTTTTGGATTTCCTCAGTTTCTGTTGTAATATCTCCCTTTTCATTTCTAATTTTGTTAATTTGGATACTGTCTCTGTGTCCTTTGGTTAGTCTGGCTCAGGGTTTATCTATCTTGTTGATTTTCTCAAAGAACCAGTTCCTGGGTTTGTTGATTCTTTGTTTCTACTTTGTTGATTTCAGCCCTGAGTTTGATGATTTCCTGTCTTCTTCTCCTCCTGGGTGAATAGTTTCTTTTTGTTCCAGGGCTTTCAGTTGTTCCGTTAATCTTCTAGTGTATGTTCTCTCCAATTTCTTTTTGGGGGCACTCAAAACTATGAGTTTTCCTCTTAGCACTGCTTTCATTGTGTCCCATAGATTTGGGTATGTTGTGCCTTCCTTTTTGTTACATTCTAAAAAATCTTTGATTTCTTTCTTTATTTCTTCCTTGACCAAGGTATCATTGAGTAGAGTATTGCTCAGCTTCCATGTGTATGTGGGCTTTCTGTTTTTTTTTTTTTATTGTTATTAAAGACCATTTTTACTCCATAGTGATCTGATAGGAGGCATGGGATTATTTCAATCTTCTTATGTTTGTTGAGGTCTGTCTTGTGACCAACTATATGATCAATTTTGGAGAAGATACCATGAGCTTCTGAGAAAAACGTATATTCTTTTGCTTTGGGATGAAAGGTTCTATATATATCTATTAAATTCAATTGGACCAAAGCTTCAATTAGTTTCCCTGTCTCCCTATTTAGTTTCTGTTTTCCTGATCGGTCCACTGATGAGAGTGGAGTGTTTAAGTAACCCACAATTATTGTGTTAGGTGCAATGTGTGCTTTGAGCTTTAGTAAAGTTTCTTTTATGAATACAGGCGCCCTTATATTTGGAGCATAGATGTTCAGGATTGAGAGTTCTTCTTGTTGGATTTTTCCTTTGACCAGCAAGAAGTGTCCTTCCATGTCTCTTTTGAAGACATTAGGTTGAAAGTCAATTTTATCTGCTATTAGCATGGCTACTCCAGTTTGTTTTCTGAGACCATTTGCTTGTAGAATTGTCTTCCAGCCTTTTACTCTAAGGTAGTTTTTGTCTTTGATACTGAGTTGTGTTTCCAGTATGCAGCAAAATGTAGGGTCCTGTTCATGTATCCAGTCTGTTAGTCTATATCTTTTTATTGGGGGAATTGAGTCAATTGATGTTAAAAGAGAATAAGGAGTAGTGGTTATTGCTTCCTATCATTTTTGATGTTAATTTTATACTTGTGTGGTTATATTCTTTTGGGTTTGATGAAAAATATTAATATCCTGCTTTTTCCAGGGTATAGTTTCCCTCATTGTAATCATATTTTCCCCCTATTATCCTTTGTAGGGCTGGGTTTGTGGAAAGATATTGTGTAAATTTGGTTTTGTCATGGAATATCTAGGTTTCTCCATCTATAGTGATTGAGAGTTTCACTGGGTATAGTAGTCTTGTCTGGCATTTGTGTTCTCTTAGAGGCTGCATGAGATCTGCCCAGGATTTTCTAGCTTTCATGGTCTCTGGTGAGAAGTCCGGTGTAATTCTGTTAGGTCTTCCTTTATATGTTACTTGCCCTATTTCTCTTACTGCCCTAAGTATTCTTTCTTTGTTTAGTACATTTGGGGTTTTGATTATTATGTGACAGGAGGTATTTCTGTTCTGGTCCAGTCTGTTTGGAGTTCTGTAGGGTTCTTGTATATTCATGGGCATCTCTCTCTGTAGGTTAGGGAAGTTTTCTTCCATAATTTTGTCGAAGATATTTGCTGGCCCTTTAAGTTGTAAATCTTCACTCTCATCAATGCCTGTAATCCTTAGGTTTTGCTTTCTCATTGTGTCCTGGATTTCCGGGATGTTTTGGGTTACAAGCTTTTTGCATTTTCTTTGACTGTTGAGTCCATGTTTTCTATGGTATCTTTGGCATCTGAGATTCTTTCTTCTATCTCTTGTATTCTTTTATTGATATTTGCATCTATGGTCCCTGACTTCTTCCCAAGGTTTTCTATCTCCAAAGTTGTCTCCCTTTGTGCTTTCTTAGTTGTTTCTACTTCTTTTTTTAAATCATTTGAAGCTTTTGCTCGGTTCCTTCACTTGCTTCTCTGTGTTTTGCTGTAATTCCTTGAGAGATTTTTGTGTTTCCTCTTTCATGACTTCTGCCTGTTGATCAAAGTTCTCCTGTATTTCTTTAAGTGATTTTTGCATTTCCTCCTTATTGGCTACTATCTTCTGACCCATATTCTCCTGAATTTCTTTAAGTGATTTTTGTGTTTCCCTTGTGAGGTCTTCTAGCTTTTGATCATTTTTCTCCTGAATTTCTTTAAGAGATTTGTTTATGTCCTTCATGTGTTCCTCTAACAGCATCATTACCAGTGATTTTAAATCCAACTCTTGTTTTTCTGGTGTGTTGTAGTATCCAGAACTTGATGTTGTTGGAGAATTGGGTTCAGATGCTGTCATAATGCCTTGGTTTCTGTTAGTAACGTTCCTCCATTTGCCTTTAGCCATCTAATTCTTACTGGTTTTAGATGGTCTTATTGTCACTGGCTGGTGCTTCAACATACTGTGGATCTTTAAGGCTATTTCCACGACACTGGATGACTGGATTTCTTCTGGCACAGATTGCTGATATGTTGTCTTCCTCTTTTGTGCCTTTGGAGCCCTGCTCAGTCTTGCCTCAAGCAATGTTATACTTGGGTTATAAAGGTGAATCAGGTGTTCCTGGACTGCTCTGTCATGGAGCAAAGATGGTGGCAGGGGAGGGGGTCACTCCCTCTGTTGATTCTCACATAGGACACAGGCCCCATGACTGACTGGCTGGCAGATGAACCACCAATGGTCTCATGTCCTGGGCACAGGCAGACCCCTGGCAGTTTGCACCCCCAGAGATCTTAAGCTCAGGATAATATAGTACCTAGTGATGCTTTTCTGGCCTGGCAGGCAGCAAAGATGGCCTTAGGGAGTTGCTCCCTCTGCTGCTTTCTGTGCAGGCCCCAGTCCCCAGGACCCACCTGCTGGCAGGTGAACAGCCTATGTGCTCAGGTCCTGGGCGCAGGCAGACCCCTGGAGGTTTGCACCCCCAGCCATCTTAAACTGGGGAAAATACAGTACCTAGTGATGCTTTTCTGCCCCAACAGGGCACGAAGATGGCCACAGGGAGTCTTTCCCTCTGCTGATCTCCATGCAGTACACAGGCCCCATGACCATGACCGGTCTGCTGGCAGATGAACTGCCTATGTGCTCAGGTCCTGGGCACAGGCAGATTCCTGGCAGTTTGCACCCCCAGAGATCTTAAGCTGGGGATAAAACAGTATCTAGCGATGATGCTTTGGTCTACAAAGATGGCTGCGGGGAGTTGCTCCCTCTACTGCTCTCCACTCAGGATACAGGCTCCACTCCCGACTGGCTGGCAGATGAACCGCCTATGTGCTCAGGTCCTGGGCGCAGGTAGGCCCCTGGCAGTTTGCACCCCCAGAGATCTTAAGCTCGGGGTAATATAGTACCTAGTGATGCTTTTCTGCCCCAGCAGGCAGCAAATATGGCCGCGGGGAGTCTCTCCCTCTGCTGCTCTCCACTCCATGCAGGACACAGGCCCCATGACTGGAGGGCTGGCAGACAATTGCCTATGTGCTCAGTTCCTGTGCACAGGCAGATCCCTGGTGGTTTGCACCCCCAGAGATCTTAAGCTGGGTATAATACAGTATCTAGTGATGCTTTTCTACCCCAGCGGTCTGTGAAGATGGCTGCTGGGAATTGCTCCCTCTGCTGCTCTCTGCGCAGGACACAGGCCCCACTCCCGACTGGCTGGCAGATGAACCACCTATGTAGAATTCATGGAATTCTTAGGCAAATAGATGGAGCAAGAAAGTGTCATCCTGAGTGAGGCAACCCAATCACAAAAGAACATACATGGTATGCACTCACTAATAAGTGGATGTTAGCCCAAAAGCTCAAAATAAACAAGTTACAATTCACCCAGCACAGGAAGCTCAAGAAGAAGGAGGACTTAAGTGAGGTGCTTTGGTTCCTCTAAGAAAGGGAACAAAATACTAACAGGAGCAATAAGGGAGTCAATGTATGGAGCAGAGACTGAGGTAAAGGCCACCCAAAGACTGCTCTACCTGGGGATTCATCCTATAAACAGTCACCAAACCCTAACACTTTTATGGATGACAAGAAGTGCATACCAAAACGGACATGCCATGGTTTTCTCTAGAAGGGACAACAAAGGGAAACTGAGGTGGGGGGGAATGGGAGTGTGTTGGGTGAAGGGGCAAATACTTGGAGACAGGGGGAAGGAGGAGGGGAGGGGTTGGAGGTCTTAGTGGAGGGGGGATATCAGGAAAGGTTTTATCATTTGGTAATGTAAATGAAGGCAATATTCAATAAAAATAATAAAAAGAAAATACTAAATAAAATTCTTGCAAACTGAATCCCCCCCAAAAAAATGCAAATGCACAAAGCTCCAAACTCAAACCATCCAGGAAATGCAGGACACAATGAGAAGGCCAAGCAAAAGATAATAGGGATGGGCTAGCAGATTTTCAGGAGGGGGACCAGGAAAGGGGGCAACATTTGAAATGTAAATAAGAATATATCTAATAAAAAAAAAGAAGGAGTAAAATACCCATGGTAGGAGATACAGAGACAAAGTGTGGAGTAGAGAATGAAGGAAAGACCATGCAGAGACTGCCCCACCAGGAATCCGTCCAATATACAGTCACCAAACCAGGATATGATTGTGGCTGCCAACAAGAGCTTGCTGACAGGAGCCTGATATAGCCAGCTCCTGAGAGGCTCTGCCAGTACCTGAAAAATACAGAGGTTAATGCTCTCAGCCAACCATTGGACTGAGCACAAGGTCCCCAATAGAGGAGCTAAAAAAATGACCAAAGGAGCTAAACTGGTTTGTAGCCCCATAAGAAGAACAATCATATAAACCAACTAGTACCCTCAGAACTCCCAGGGACTAAACCATCAACCAAAGAATACAAATGGAGGGATCCATGTTTCCAGTAGTGTATGTAGCAGAAGATAGCATTGCTGAACATCAAAGGCAGGAGAGGACCTTGGTCCTGAGAAGGCTTGATGCCCCAGTATAGGGGTATGCCAACATGGGGGGAAGTATGTGAGCTGGTGAGCAGGGGATGGGGTAGGGGATAGTGGGTTTTCAGAGGATAAACCAGAAATGGGATAATATTTGAAATGTAAATAAAGAAAATACCTAATAATAAAAAAGAGTTGCATGGGACCTGTGTTCAAGATGAAGTCACTGTAGCAGGGTTGTGCTGTACAGTACCAAATATTCTAAGCATCAGTTGTGATGAGTCAACTTAAATCTTTGCTTTCTGAAGCTCTTTCAGTATAGCATTAAATCATCCTTTGAGGTGCATTTGCCTTCCATTTATGTAAATGAAAAGCTTTGGTAATGTTTTACAGAGTTTTAAAAGAGGGAAATGCATTTAAATTTGGCAAGTTATGGACATGGGATTTAATCCAAAATTTTAATCCAATGTTGTATTCCAGTAATGTACTGAGATTCAGGATGACTTTGACACACAGAAACACATGAACTATTCCTATATTCAGTAAATGCAAAATTAAAAGATATAAAAGATTGTACATAGTATACATTGAAGATCTAGAAAATTGTAGATTTCACCAAAGGTTTAAAGGAATTTTTAAGCCAATTAGGTAATACATGAGATTATTTAAAAATGGTTCTCCCTTGAACTCTGAAACATCTTGAAGAAGAAAAATATTCTTCTGTTATATTGAGGATGAAATGTAAAAGGTAAGAGGGTAGTATGATAAAGGAATGATGAACTGTATTTTGGGATTTTTCTTTCCTCTAGAAAACTTCAATTAAAATGTTTTAAATTAATTTGACTTTTTAATTTCCTTTTGGAAGATTCCATTATGAAACTTCTCCAAGTAATGAAGAAGATTAAAATAAATCATGCATGGGTGAAATCCAGAAAAATAATTGATTGGAAATGTGACCATTATACAAAGCACTGAAGATATTCTAATGTGAATCAGTGTTACATAGTTAATGTTTCCATAAGCTGAATTGTGTCTCTTCAAACAGATAGTCAAATTGGTATGCAACAATTAATAAAATTAGCTATAATATGATTATTCTGATGCAGATATGGTACCAAAGTAGTATAGCAATAATTGATATCAAATAACAAGTGAGTTAATATTGTAAAAGAGCATGCAAGATTCTTATACCTTGGGTTTAAAATAATCCATGAAAGTATTCTAAACAAGTACAAGGAACTGTACTATTCAATAATTGCCATTCATTTGCTATATTTGTGTTATATGTATATCTGTATTATATAAATGTCTCCCCCTAATACAAATATATATATATATATATGTATATATATATATATAATTTATGTCAATTAATTGTAAAATAAATTCAATATTTGTCTTTGACACTAGATCCTAGCTTTCAGAACATGTATTTAATAATAAAAATAAGTACTTTAAAGCAGAAAAGTGAAAGTGGAAAATACAGGTGTTTACATGAAAGAACCAGAATATACAAGGGTGATACAATTTTAAGTACCACATGATAAATAAGTAGTAAATATCAAATTATAGCTTTTATTCCAAGTTCCAGTAAAGCATGTTAGTATATCCTGTTACTTGACAAATATCCAGCAAATATTTTTGAGAGAACAAAACTTTAAATTTTACCTACTTAATTTTTAATTTTAATGTGTAAATTTTAAAATATCCTGTCAAATCAGTAGTATATGAATGATCAATATGAGTGATAAATTCAGAAAAGATAATTTACTGAATACAATACTAAATTACCTTTCAAACATGTTTTCATTTTACTATATGGTGAGTAATGTTTAATATATGGAGAGTACTGTGTAGCAGATGTGAGCTCTTTACAAATGTGACATTTACTATATTTCAGGTGAAGATCCATAATTATTAGGATCATTATTTATCAAATATTTATACTAATCTATCTAATCTAATCTAATCTAATCTAATCTAATCTAATATAATATAATATAATATAATATAATATAATATAATATAATATAATATAATATAATATTTTTCCCTTCAGAAATCTTTTGTTACCCCTATAAAAATTGCAGGGCATTTGTTGTGAGATTATATCTTCTAGTAAGATCAGAAGCTAGACTGATAACATCTCCTAAACATGACTGCGCAAAAATTTGCTGAACAAAGATGAAAACATGAACATGCCAATCTAGACATGAAAAGCTCAAGAGGCACTAATTATCTGAGCTTTTAAATGTAGGCAACCTATGATAACTATCTTGATTCTTTAACCACATGATGACACATCACTAAGACAGCATATATGAATAAACACACACACACACACACACACACAGACACACATGCATTTTCAGTTTTTGAATAGGAAAATGTTTATTTTCCTTTTATATAAGCTATTCAGTTTATGAAATTTCATTGGAACTAACAAAATTGCTTAAGACGTAAGACTTTTGAAGAAGACAATTGACAGGCTTGATATCAAGAGATAAGCCAATATATAGCTGAAAGGTTAAAAAGTACTATGGTCTGTGAGAAAGTTCAATTGCTGAGTGTCCTAAAATTATTTTGATAATAATAACTTCTATCTTGAATTTAAAATGTTACCTTTGATGTAACGTGATGTTTGATGCAATACTAACTTTTACTTATTGTATACAACAGTCATTAAATGTTCTAGAAACATCAATCTAGTACTAATGGACTAGTTATTTGTTAATGTACATTTACAAAATGATAATATAAGGTAATATCTTCAATATAAAAATAAAAGATCTCAGGAATTCACTGTATAGTTTCTATTTTATTGTCATGTGCTCAGTAGTATATGATCTGTTTAATGACACAGTAATCAGTATGAACATTTATGCACTTATAGACATTTTTGTTCTGAAAAAAATTAGTGTATAGATGACATAAAACATTTTATCTAAACAAAATATTGAGCTGATTCTCCAATCAATGGTCATATGTTTAAATATCCCAGAGAAAAATCACAGCTTATTGAGCTATAACAGTTGAATTTGTGTGTGTGATATTTGAGTATTGACTGTTCAATCTACTACTGTATAAATGAAGTTTGAGACTATTACTAATGATTGGATAAGGAAGTTTTCACCCTGAATGTCAACAAGTCTTTGACATATGCCACAAAGCAAATAAAATGTGGCTGAATAAAAGAACAAGAGAGTTGTATGAACATTAGTGCTTTATTTCCATGTACTAAATTATTAAATTTTCTCTAACAGGCAAAAAACATTAGACTAAATGATGCATTAGTTGAAAGATTAGAGACAAAAAGGAAATCATAGAAGTTCTTCTTGAGGCTGATGAGATAGTTCAGTGCTTAGGAACATGTTCTGTTTCTGCAGAGGAACTCAATTCAGATCCTAACATTAACATCCTTTACACCCTCGGGAAGTTTCAGGGCAATTGATACAATTTGCAGATACATGTTACAGATATCCTCCCTCTCCCTCTCTCTTTCCCCCTCCACCTCTCCCTCTCTCCCTCTCTCCTTTTCCCTCTCTCCCTCTCTCCCTCTCTCCTTTTCCCTCTCTCCCTCTCTCCCTCTCTCCCTCTCTCCCTCTCTCCCTCTCTCCCTCTCTCCCTCTCTCCCTCTCTCCCTCTCTCCCTCTCTCCCTCTCCTTATTGCTTTTCTATTCTCCCTCTCCTCTCCCTCTCCCTTTCCCTCTCTCTCCCTCTCTCCCTCTCCCCTCATCCCTCTCCCTCTCCCTCTCCATCTCTCTCCCTCTCCCTCTATCCCTCTCCCTCTCCCTAGCCCTCTCCATCTCTCTCCCTCTCCCTTTCCTCTCTTTCCCTCTCTCCCTCTCCCTATCCCTCTCATCTCTCTCCCTCTCCCTCCATCCCTCTCCCTCTCCCTAGCCCTCTCCATCTCTCTCCCTCTCCCTCTCTGTCTCCCTCTCTCCCTCTCCCTTATACTCACCCTTTCCCTCTCTTTCTCTTCTACTCTCCCTTTCCTTCTCCCTCTCCCTCGCTCTCCCTTCCTCCATCTCTCTCCCTCTCCCTAGCCCTCTCCATCTCCCTAGCCCTCTCCATACTCACCCTCTCCCTCTACCGTTTCCCTCTCCCTCTCCCTCTCTCCTCCCTCCTTTTTACATCCCCCCTCTCTCCCCCTGTCTCTCAAACACACATACACATGTAAATAAAAATAAATCTGAAAACAGATGTTTCATTTTTTTATGATAACAAGGACAAAAGGGAGTAAGGAACAACATGAGAAGAAGACATAACTGGGGGAACTGGGGGGGGGCATTTATTTTGTATAAAATGTTCTCATATTATTGCAAATAAATGGTAGATTTTTGTAACTATAAAACATCAATTTATAATTTATGGTATAAAAATCTATGGGCATGTTAGACAGAGAAGGTAAATAATAGAGTTATGCATAGATATAAAATATAGAGACTAATCATAATCATGCCAAATTTTTTCATAATTAAAAAAATGAACTGGTTCCCTTTATAATGTTACCATTTTTAAAAAATTCACATCATTTACCACTAGTCATTAAATACTTTTTAATTTAAATTAATATTATTCTTTTCTGGACCCTCTCCAACTCCTATATACAGGTCAAGGCTATAATCATTCTAATATGTTTATATTTCTCAGAGTAAAGCAGGACATTTTTATTCAGTAATTATAAATGTTTCTTGCATCAGAGAAGAAATGTAGGTAGGTATTCAGGTTCATTTTGAAAGCTTTATCTGCCTAACTTGTAGGATTTTTGTAAACATTCTGACTTTTCTTTATCCAAATTTGTTACATTTTTCCAGAAAACCATTAATATGTAAATTTGAACTTATATCTTTCAGAGTACAGAGAACTTAAATATGTTACAATCTGTATGCATTAACTTCAAATTCATTATACTTAGGGAAAGCAAGTGTATTTAATAAAACATATTCCATGTGTCACTGTGCTACATAATTGTCAAACTGATGCCAGGTCCTTTAATAATCTCATTTTTTTAATTCAAAATATTTTAAAACAATTTTAACTACAAAAATATTTTGTGGAAAAGATCCTCCTAAGCTGGAACCAATATGAATCATATATTTCTGAAGGAGACCATGAAACAGATCAATTTGCTACTTTTTTGAATTAATTTTCTTCCTTTAAGATATATTAGTTCCAAGTCCACCATTAGTAATACTGTAGGTGGCTGTGGTCTATAATCCATAATAGCTTGTGGTTGTTCTGGGATATATGCCAATTCCTTAAGTAGCCTAGAGTGACAGTTATCAACTGTTTTTTATACAAATCATCCTACTTCCTATTTAACATTCCTCATTCAGATATGCGTGGGATAAATGAATAGTTGTCTTCCACATTTATTTGAGCAGTATTTGAACTTTGCTGACCTAATATCATTAAGACCAGTTGTTCTCATTTAAGGTAATGTATTACAGGCTACAAGTGAAGTCAAGTAAATGACATATTCCTGCAGCGTCATTGGGTTAAATAATCAGCCTCAATCTAATGTCTTTTGAGATCAACATTATTGTGCAGATTTAATTAGCTCATTTCAGCTACAATTGCTTCATATTGTATTCTGAATAACCAAGAATACTGATTTAAAGTTTCATGCATAAAGGAAAATGTGAAAATCTTATATGAAAAAACTGCTTTAGAAATTCACAATTCGGCAAAAGCCATATTTCTGTCCTGTTTCAATATACAAGTTAGTTTTCTTTTGTTTCAAATGAATAACCCTTCAACCAGTTTTATATTTCTACATGTGCTTATCTTCAGGCTTCATAAGGACTCATAGAAGTATTCTCATATGATCACTTCAAAAGGTATTTCAAAAACAACTTTTGTGTCATGAAATATTCCAAGTGAGGACATTTAAAGGAAAAATTGATAATCAAATCTATGTAGAGGATTTGATGTCCAACTCATGGAACTGGAACAAACCAAAATAAAAGGCTTTGTGTTTATCTGTAGATTTAGTCTATGTAATTCTTTGGGGGAATAAAGATGAGATGAATTGTAATGTAAGCAATGATTTCTGGAATTTTATATTTCACAACTGATTCTATATTTGTAAGATATTATGTATTTTCTAATGCGGATAAGTAGGAATATGATATGATATATCCCAATAAATTATACTTTAAATTATTTTTGTGGCACTCTGGAATATTGTATGTCAGAAGAGATTTGTGATTATGTTTGCTATCACCAAATCATTTTTCTAATTGAATATAATCTTCATTTACATTTCAAATGCTAAATGCTTTCCCAATTTTCCCCCTCCCTGAAAACCCCAACCCCTCCACCCTACCCACTCCCACCTTCCCCCATCAATTTCCCTTTGTTGGGGCATCTATTGACCCTTCACCTGACAAAGGACCTCTCTTCCTACTGATGCCCAACAAGGCATTCCTTTGCCACAGTTTTTGCTTGAACCATGTGTACCCCTTGGTTGATGGCTTAGTCCCTGGGAGTTCTGGGACATCTGGGTGGCCAATATTGTTGTTCGGTCCATTGAGCTGTAAACACTTTCAGCTCCTCCGGACGGCTCTCCAACTCCTCCATTGGGGACCCCACGCTCAGCCCAATGGTTTGCTGCTAGCATCTGCCTCTGTATGTGTAAGGTTCTGGCAGGGCCTCTCTGGAGACAGCCATGACAAGCTCCTTTTGGTATACACTTCCTGTCGTCCATAATAGTGTCAGGGTTTGGTGACTGTTTATAAGATGAATCACCAGGTATGGCAGTCTCTGCGTGGCTTTTACTTCAGTCTCTTCCCCACACTTTGTCTCCTTTATTGCTGATGTATTTTGTTCCATTTCTCAGAGGAACCAAAGCACCCTCACTTCAGTCCTCCTTCTTTTTGAGCTTCCTGTGGTCTGTGAATTAAAACTTGTTTATTTTGAGCTTTTGGGCTAACACCCATGTATCAGTGAGTGTATACCATGTGCATTCCTTTGTGATTGAGTTACCTTGCTCAGGGTGACACTTTCTAGTTCCATTCATTTGCCTAAGAATTTCATGAATTCATTGTTTTTAATAGCTGAATAGTACTCCATTGTGTAAATGTACCACAGTTTCTGTATCCATTCCTCTGTTAAAGGACATCTGGGTTCTTTCCAGCTTCTGGCTATTTTAAATAAGGATGCTATGAACATAGTAGAGCATGTGTCCTTATTACATGCCGGGGAATCCTCTGGGTATATGAATTCTCAACTGAGGAAATTTGAATGGCTCTAAAGCACCTAAAGTAATGTTTAGCATCCTTAGTTATCAGGGAAATGCAAATCAAAACAAAACTGAGATTCCACTTCATAGCAGTCAGAATGGCTAAGATGAAAAACTCAGGAGAAAACCGGTGCTTGAGAGGATGTGGGAAAAAGGAACACTTCTTCATTGCTGGTGGGATAGGGTAAAACCATTCTGGAAATCAGTTTGGTGATTCCTCAGAAAATTAGTCATAGTACTAACTGAGGACCCAGTTATACCACCAAAACTTTTATTTATAATAAATTATGTAGTATGGAAATAATGAATAGTTTTCATTTTCTTTGCAGAGTAATGCCAATATATACAAAATTGATATGTCAAACTGTGCTGTGTTGCTGTCATCTGAAACCTTACTCATCTCACAAATAAGGCAGACCATAGTTTTCTTTCTGGTCATGGAAGTTTCACCTAGAGGCATAAGCATGCTAGGCAAGTGTTCTACTAGTGAGCTACAGTCATATACTTAACTGACTATTATGGTGTGTCTCATTTTCAAGTACTTAAATTATTTTGAGAAGTTTTTAAAATACATTATATTAAATAAGAGATCTTCCAAACTCTTAGGCTGTCACTCAAAATAACTGAAGATGCCTCAGAACTTTCCCTCATTTTGATTAATACCCAAGCTTAGATTTTTGCTAATTTATGAACCAATGCCCTAAAACATTTTTTATTTCTTAATAAACTCATAGTCTTGCATGACCTTTAATATTGTTTTCAAATACAGTAAGACATCCACATTTGTATATTCAGATTGGACTTCCACTATCCCCCTGAAGGAAGTACCTTACAAACTACTGATATATACCTTAGAAATCTAAGAAGAAATTCAAAATTAGTATGTCCTAACCAAACCTTTATCTTTTCAACAAAACCCATTGTTCTTTCACATATATTGATAATTTCTAAATGTTAATTTTTTACTTTGGTTGTTCAACCCTCAAACATGAGTTCATTTGTGCCTCATATCTATTACAGGCCAGAAAAATGGATAAATGTCTTTAATTTATAGTTGTTGGAAAGTATTTATATGTTTGAAATTGAAAATAATTAGAATATGTCTTTATTGTAATCATATAAATTTTTCACTTGCTATTATTTACAAAAGAAGTTATAATTACTATTCCACATGCAGCTCCCTGGTAGTAAATTACTTTAATACAGCACATTGCGCATGTACTAAAGTAATTTACTACCAGGGAGCTGCATGTGGCCAGCGCCATCTTGTAATAGAGATGAACAAAAGGTGGCTTACTACATATACCATATTAGCTATTGAAAGAAATCAAGGTAACTAAGTATATTACAAGATATGTATAGGCTAAATACAAATAAAATTACATCATTTTCCCCAAAGAGCTTGAAGATCTCCAGAGATGATATCATCAGAAGGTTCCTGAACTAATTTCTTCACAATATAAGTGAAGGTTTCGTTTCTCCACTTTAATTCTCCACTAATATACCACCATCACCAGTCAGACTTCATTAGTTTCTACAGAGGTCTCACTAGATTTTTCCGTACAGTTTTCACAAGTCCACCTATACTAAATGCGTTCCACATTTATAAGTGAGATGATGTAATATGCATTCTTATTTACTAGCTCCTTTATTTTTTGACGTTTTTTTAAAAATTTTTTTATTCGATATAATTTATTTACATTTCAAATGATTTCCCCTTTTCTAGCCCCCCACTTCCCGAAAGTCCCGTAAGCCCCCTTCTCTTCCCCTGTCCTCCCACCCACCCCTTCCCACTTCCCCGTTCTGGTTTTGTCGAATACTGCTTCACTGAGTCTTTCTAGAACCAGGGGCCACTCCTCCTTTCTTCTTGTATCTCATTTGATGTGTGGATTATGTTTTGGGTATTCCAGTTTTCTAGGTTAATATCCACTTATTAGTGAGTGCATACCATGATTCACCTTTTGAGTCTGGGTTACCTCACTTAGTATGATGTTCTCTAGCTCCATCCATTTGCCTAAGAATTTCATGAATTCATTGTTTCTAATGGCTGAATAGTACTCCATTGTGTAGATATACCACATTTCTTGCATCCACTCTTCTGTTGAGGGATACCTGGGTTCTTTCCAGCATCTGGCAATTATAAATAGGGCTGCTATGAACATAGTAGAGCATGTATCCTTATTACATGGTGGGGAGTCCTCTGGGTATATGCCCAGGAGTGGTATAGCAGGATCTTCTGGAAGTGAGGTGCCCAGTTTTCGGAGGAACCGCCAGACTGATTTCCAGAGTGGTTGTACCAATTTGCAACCCCACCAGCAGTGGAGGAGTGTTCCTCTTTCTCCACACCCTCTCCAACACCTGCTGTCTCCTAAATACTAGCTCCTTTTTTAATATGAGGTTTTCAAAGATCATACATGTTCCCATAACATATTTTCCATTGCTAAATAGTAGATTGTTGCATGGCTGTTCTGTGTTTCATAAATAAATTCAGCAATAGATGAACATTTGAATATTTATATCCACTATATAGAATGTTTCTGTGAATAGTTCATATGAGGTTTTATGTGACTATCCTTTATAATTTATCTTCAGTTTATGCCTACCAGTAGAAATTATGGATAATATGGTAGGGGTATATTTAGCCTTTTGAGGAACTACCAGAATGTTTTTTAAAGTAACATGCATTTGCTTTATCAACAGAAATGTAAGGTTTTTATTCTAGTAATTTTTGATATACAATATCAAATTTCTCCTACTGAATGAAATAGAACCTACTTGAATTGGACAATGTGTCACTGTCAATACAAGATAGAACATTTCTTCCTTTGAAGTACCAATAAACACTACATAATAAAGTAAGTCATGTTTTTACATTTTCATAGTCACAGAACTATTCCATCATTTTTGAAACTTTTATTCCTTTGTATTACATTAGTAATGAATTACATGACATTTCATCTTAAAGCCAATCATTTTGTGAAATTATTCCCATGTCTTTTTTGTCTTTCCAATACTTGTCTTATTATTAATCTTTTAGACTCTTTCATATGACATAACAGAAATTAATTACTTGCCAATGTCTTATAAGAATATCTGTATATTCAAACAAATAATATTGTCTATATTTAAAAAATATTTTGGAACCATGTATTAATTCTTTGAGAATTCCATAGTGTATTTTCATGATTTTAATCCACTTACCACTTTCAGATATTCTCAGCATTTTTCTTCTTTTAAAAATATTTCTTAAGTTCAATTTCTGCTTCCTATATTCTATTGTTTTTGTGGCCAGCCACAAGAGTAATATCAACTTATCACTGATAATACTCTTTAAAAAACCTGAGTAACCATTCACCAACAAAAATTAGTTTCCAATAGCTCATCAGCCAGAGATAATGCTCCATGCCAACCTCCATTATCCATATGGAAACTGGTGATACCTCACACAGGTCTTATGCATGGTGTGACAAACCCCATCCTGTTATATGCACAACTGCATTGTTATGCAAGGAAACAACTTTAATTTTAATACTCTCCGACGTCTAACTCTGACAACATTTCTTTTCCCTCATTCAGAATGATTCTTTATTAAGGTGGGGGTATAATACAGATATTACATTTAAGGTGATATACTCCTCAGTCTTTCCTTGTCTGAATATTGACCATGTGATAGTCTGTTTATTACCACCTACTTTTATAAAAGCCTTTCTGAAGACAGCTTATTGATACATTTATTTCTGTAACAGTAGATTATTAGGAGTTGGATTAATTATTTATACATTTAGCAAAATAATAACAACAAATTCTACCGAAGAGATGATGTAGATTAAATCTACAGATTTTGGTCAGATGTTGATGCCATGCATGGTTGTAGTGTTTTGTATATGTTTGTCTCAGGGAGTGGCACTATTTGGAGGTGTGGCCTTCTTGGAGTAGGTGTGTGCTTTAAGACACTCATCTTAACTCCCTGGAAGCCAATCTTCTCTCAGCATCATTCAGATTTAAACATAGAAGTCTCAGCTCCTTCTGTTCCATGTCATGCCTTGATTATAATGGACTAAACATCTGAACCTGTAATCCAGCTCCAATTAAGTGTTGTCCTTATAAGAGATAGCTTGGTCATGTTGTTTGTTCTCAGTAGCAAAACTCTAAGACATTGAGTTTCATGATGTGTATTTGGACAAAAATCCAACTAGAATATGCCCACTTGATTGATAGTGTCACAAACCTTGTGGGAGAAATAAAAAAAAAATTCTGATTGGATTTCGACCTCTGTGAATATTGCAAGTGAAATATATTTAGTGGCAGATTGAAATATAACATTAAAAAAATGAAAGAAGGCAAGCATAGATGTTCGAATCCCTTCCCATACCCATTCTCCCTGCAATCTGAGGCCTCTAAATCATTCCCAGCAACCCTGAGCCATTTTCTATAGGGCATATCCAAGAGGATCTCTATTATTCTGTCTCTTCTCTACCCAACTTCATCAGACCTGCTTATCTGGAAGAATACAAGACATATTTACTCCCAGCACCAATCTTCCCTGCCTACTGAGCTAAGTCTCCTGGGGTAAGCAGACTTCACTAAGCAGCCTGTTATGCCCAGTGAACCTCCATTCTCCTATGACATCTCAACTCATCTTCACTAAAACTGCTAATTAAGAAGCATACAATCCAAGGATACCGATCAGAGGCTTGCCACACCAGAATCATTGAAGTTAGGCACCTTTTCAATACCTCTTACAACAGAATCATCCAGGTTGTAAAGCCATCCAGATGGTGAAAGGCCTGTAAAAGAACACAATCAACAATAGCTAAGATACTATGACACATAAAGGGCACATCTTCCTCACTATAACAAGCCCTGAATATCCTAACATAACCAAAGAATAAGAAAGTGACCTTAAATGGAATCTTATAAAGGTGACAGGAACCTTTAAAAAAAGAAATAGGTAAATCTCTTAAAGAATTATAGGAAAATAAAATAAAATAAAATAGGTAAAGGAAATTAATAGAACTCTTCAAGACCTGAAAATGGAAGCAATAATGAAAACACAAAGAGAGGGAATCCCAGAAATGGAAAATCTAGGGAAGAGAACAGGAACAACAGTTACAGAATACAGGAGATGGAAGAGAGAAAACTTTCCCAACCTAATAAAAGAGATACCTATAAACAAGCAAGAGGTTTAAGGAACAACTAGACTGGAACTGAAAAGAAAATCCATGCAACATAATAATCAAAACACAAAATTTAAACAACAATGAAAGAATATTAAAAGTGGAAAGGGAAAAAGGCCAGGTAACATGCAAAGGGAAACCTATCAGAATTAAATGCAATGGCTACCCAGAAACTCTCAAAGATATCAGGGCCTAGACCAGTATCTTACTACTTATAAAAATCCTATGGATGCTATCTTAGACTACTATACAGAAGAGAACTCTCTATCACCATTTGGAGAAAACAAAGTATTTAAAGACAAATCCAAATTTAAGCAATGTCTATGCACAAATCCAGCCCTACATAAATAGAAGGAAAACTCCAAACCAAGGAAGATAACTATCCCAAAGAAAATACATAAAATAGATAATTCTGTACCTGCAAAACAAAGGAAGAACACACACACACACACACACACACACCACCACCACCACCACCACCATCTGGAAGCAACAACTGCTAGTCATTAATAATTCTCACATCAATGGATTCAATTCCCCAATAAAAAGACAGAGGATGGTGTCAATAAAAAGATATTGAATGGATAAAAAAGCGAACTATTATTTTATTGCATACAAGAAACACACCTCAGTAATAAATATAGACAACATCAGAGTAAAGGTGTAGAAAAAAGTTTTCCAAGCAAATGAACCCAAGAAGCAATCTGGATTAGCCATTCAAATAACTAATAAAATAGACTTTCAGCCAAAATTAATCAAAAGAGACAGGGAAGAACACTTCATACTCATCAAGGAAAAATCTACCAAGGTGAAATCTCTATCCTAAACATCTATTCCACAAACACAAGGGAACCCACATTTGTAAATGAAAAAAAGAAATATGACTAAAGTTTGAAGTGCACATTTAGGCTCAAACATTAATAGTGGGAGATTTAACACCTCGCTCTCACCAATTAACAGGTCATCTAGATAAAATCTAAACAGAAAAAATGAAAATGACATTACATATCAAATGATTCTTACAGATATCTACAGACTGTTTCACACAAACTAAAAAGAATATACTTTTTTTCTCAGCACTTCATGGATCCTTCTCAAAAGTTGACAAAATAGTCAAGTTCAAAGCAATTTTCAACAGATACAAGAATATTGAAATAACACCATTTTTCATATCATTTCACTATGAATTAAAGCTGGACTTCAAAAAGAAAAGAAACACCAGAAAGCCTATAGATTAATGAAACCTGAATAACTCATTACTCAGTGATATTGGGGTCAAGAAAGAAATAAAGAAATTGAAGGCTTTTTAGAATTCAATGAAAATAAAATCACAGCATACCCAAACCTTAGAGCTCTAGGAAAAAAACAAGTAAACACATAAGAAAAGTAAAAGCCATGAAATAATCCAAATCAGGGATGATATTAATCAATTAGATTCAAGGAGAACAATACAAAGAATCAACAAAATCAAGAGCTGATTCTTCGGGGAAATCAACAGTATAGACAAATATTTAGCCAAACTAAGAGACAGAGAGACAATATCTAAATAAAGAAAATCAGGAATGAAAAGGGAGACATAACAACAGACAACTAGGAAATTCGAATAATCATTAGGTCTTATTTCAAGAGGCTGTACTTGAAATATGTTGGATAATCTGAATGGATTAGATGATTTTCTAGACAGATACCATATACCAAAGTTAAATCAAAATCAGTTGAACTATGCAAGCAGCTCTGCAATCCCTAAGGAAATAGAAGTAGTCACTGAAAGTCTCTCAATCAAAAAAGCCCAGGATCAGAAGGTTTTAGTTCAATATTCTATCACTCCTTCAAAGAAGAGCTAATACCTACATTCCTCAAACTGGTCCACAAAACAGAATTAGAAGAAACATTCCAAAACTCATTCTATGAGGTTTCAGTAATCCTGATACATAAACTACACAAAGACACAAGAAAGAATAAGAATTTCAGACCAATTTCTCTTATGAACATTGATGTAAAAATACTCACAAACTGAATAAAAAAACATTGAAAACAACATTCAGTATGATCAAGTTGGCTTCATCACAGGAATGCAGGACTGGTTCAATACATAAAAATACATTAAGGTAATTAACAAACTGAAAAAGAAAAAAAATGACATGATCATCTCATGTGATGCTGAAAACCCTTTGATAAAAGCCAATATCACTTCAGGTTAAAAAGGCTTAGAAAGAAGTCAAGGATACAAGCACATACTTAAGCATGAATCAATATATAGCAAACCAATAGCCAAAATCAAAATAAATGGATAGAAAGTTAAAATAATTCCATTGCAATCAAGGACAAGACTCATCTGCCCCCTCTTTCCCTCTCTATTCAACACAGTACTTGAAGAACATAGAACTTCTAGTACTTGAAGTACTAGAAGTTGGAAAGGTCTCCCGTGCTTATGGATATTTAGAATTAACAGCAAAAAATAACCATCTTACCAAAAGCAATCTACAAATTCAAATTAATCTGCATCAAAATTCCAACACAATAATTGACAACCCATGACAGAGCAACTATCAACTTTACATGGAAAACCAAAACCTCAGGATATCCAAAAATTCTGAACAATAAGAGAACTTTGGAGGGAATCACCATCCCTGACCTCAAGCTGTACTACAGGGCAGTATTAATAAAAACATCATGGCATTGGTATAGGGTGGATCAATGGATTCAAATCACAGACCCAGAAATAAAGCCACAGATATTAGCACATTTTATTTTTGACAAAGAAGGCAAAACCATACAATGGAGATAAAGAAAGCATCTTAAACAAATGGTGCTGGTTTTACTGGATGTCAATATGTAAAAGATTCAAATAGATCCATATCTATTACCATGCATAAAACTCAGATCCGAGTAGATCAAAATCTTCAACATAAAACTGGACACACTAAATCTAGTAGAAGAAAAGGTGAAAATAGCTTTGAGCTCATTGGTACAGGAGAGAGCTTCCTGAACAGAACACTAATGGCTCAGACTCTGAGATAAACAATTGATTAATGGGACCTCATGAAACTGCAAATCTTCTGTTAGGCAAAGGACACTGTCAATAAGGCAAAAAGGGCAACCTACAGATTTGCGAAGTATCTTCACCAGCCCTATATCTGATATACCTATCTAATAATATTCAAAATTTATAAAGAACTCAAGAAATTAGACAGCAGCAATGCAAATAACTCAATTAAAAATGGGGTACAGATATGAACAGAGTATTCTCAATGGAGGAATCTTGAATGGTTTAGAAGTATTTGAGGAAATGCTCAAAATCATTAGGGAAATGCAAATCAAAAGAACTCAGAACTTCTATCTTACACCCTTCAGAATGGCTATGATAAGAACCTCAAGGATAGCACCTTAAAAAAGAATAGAACTTGAGAATATCATCTTGAGTAGGGAAACAGATTCAAAAGGACACACATGGTTATGTACTCACATAAAAATGGATATTATCTACAAAATACAGGACACCATGCTACACTCCACAGACACAAAGAAGCTAAAAATAAGGAAAGCTAAGTAGGGATGCTTAAATCTCACTCAAAAGGGGGAATTAATTAGTCTTAGTAGGAAGATAGCAGGCAGGAGGGAACTGTGTGGTAGAGGGGATTAGCAGGGGAATAGGGACAAATCAGAGACAGGTATAAGGAGACACAGGGGAGAGATGGCCAGATGGTCAGATGGCCAGGAGGCTGGATGGAAATATGCAGCTGCTCTGGATGGGGCATCTAGAGGACATGCCTTACACCTGGGATAATGGAGGCTCCAAAGAATTAGTGAAAGTGACCTTAGCTGGGGCTCCCAGCAGTGGGGATATGGATCCTGAAGAGGCCACCTTTTTTATAAGGCAGGAACCGCAATAGAGTGATAGGAACATCAACCCACACAACAAATTTTGACCCAGAAATTTCCTGTCTACAAGAAATGAAGGGACTGAGGGAATGGACAATAAATGACCAGTCTAATGAGAGATCCATTCCATGGAAAAGCACCACTCTCTGACACTGCTAATGATAGTCTGTTCAGAACAATAGTGTTAAAAACTACATATTATTGGCACAGTGACAGACAAGTGGACCAATGGAATAGAATTGAAGACCTAGAAATGAATCCACACACCTATGTTCACTTGATCTTCAACAAAGGAGCTGAAAACATCCAGTGGAAAAAAGATAGCCTTTTCAACAAATGGTGCTGGCTAAACTGGAGGTCAGCATGCAGAAGAATGTGAATTGATCCATTCTTATCTCCTTGTACTAAGCTCAAATCCAAGTGGATCAAGGACCTCCACATAAAACCAGATACACTGAAACTATTAGAAAAGAAACTGGGGAAAACCCTTGATGACATGGGCACAGGGGAAAAGTTCCTGAACAGATCACCAATAGCTTATGCTCTAAGATCAAGAATTGACAAATGGGATCTCATAAAATTACAAAGTTTCTGTAAGGCAAAGGACACCGTCAAAAGAACAAATCAGCAACCAACAAATTGGGAAACGATATTCACCAACCCTACATCTGATAGAGGGCTAATATCCAATATATACAAAGAACTCAAGAAGTTAGACCCCAGGGAACCAAATAACCCTATTAAAAATGGGGTACAGACCTAAACAAAGAATTTTTGCCTGAAGAAATTCGGATGGCCAAGAAGCACCTTAAGAAATGCTCAACATCATTAGCCATTAGGGAAATGCAAATCAAAACCACCCTGAGATTTCACCTCACACCAGTCAGAATGGCTAAGGTTAAAAACTCAGGAGACAGCAGGTGTTGGCGAGGATGTGGAGAAAGAGGAACACTCCTTCACTGCTGGTGGGATTGTAAGATAGTACAACCACTATGTAAATAAGTCTGGTGGTTTCTAAGAAAACTGGGCATGACCCTTCCGGAGGACCCTGCTATGCCTCTCCTGGGCATATACCCAGAGGATTCCCCAGCATGCAACGAGGACAGGTGTTCCACTATGTTAGTAGTGGCCTTATTTATAATAGCAAGAAGCTGAAAAGAACCCAGATATCCCTCAATGGAGGAATGGATACAGAAAATGTGGTATATTTACACAATGGAGTACTATTCAGCAATTAAAAACAATGAATTAATGAATTATTTAGGCAAATGGATGGAACTGGAAAATATCATCCTAAGTGAGGTAACACAATCACAACAGAATACACATGGAATGCTATCATTGATAATTGGATATTAATTAGCCCTGAATCTCTGAATACTGAAGATACAATTAGCATATCAAATGATTCCCATGAAGAAGGAAGAAGAGGGCCCTAATCCTGGAAAGGCATGATCCAGCATTGTAGGGGAGTACCAGGACAGAGAAAAGGGAGGGGGGAAGACAGGAGAATGGATGGAGAGAAGAGGATTTCTGGAACATATCAGGGGTGGTGGGATACTGGGAAAGGGGAAGGCTTCTAGAATGTAAACAAAGAATATAGAAAATAAATTAAAAAAAAAAAGATAGTCTGTTTTCAGAAAGAAGCATGTTGTTCTCTGATGGGCTTCATGCAGCAGCTAACTCAGAAAGATGCAGAGACCCAAAGACAAATTTTGGCTGGAATTAGGGACTCCTACAGAAGAACAGGGAAAAAGATTGAAGGCCCTGAAGGGGTTAGAAACACTACAATAAGACCAACAGAGTCAAATAACCTTGACCCTCAGCATCTCTCAGAGTCTAAACCAAAGCATATACATGGGCTGGATCTACTCCTGCCCCAGACAGAGAGACAGAGAGACAGAGATGACAGACAGAAAGACAGATAGACACACACACACACACACATACACACACACACACACACACACACACACACACACACACACACACAGCAGATGTACGGTTCGGTCTTCATGTGGTTCCAAATAACTGGAGCAGGGCCTCTCCCAAAAGCTGTTGGCTATATGAGGGATACATTTGTCTAACTGGACCAGGCTGCTTTGTCTGGCCTTAGTGGGAGAGGATGTGCCTAGACCTGCAGAGACTTGATGTAACAGGGTAGGGGGATATCCAGAGTAAGGCTCCAATCTCTCAGAGGAGAAGGTGGGAGCAAGGGGAGCATGGATGGTGGGATGGAACACCAGGATGGGGACAGAAATTGTTATGTGAAGTGATAAATTAAATTAAAAAAATAAAAATTTAAAATAAAAGAAAACATGCAACTCATATCTTTGTGTTTCTGAGTGCCTTCATAAAGATTGGTTCCAGTTCGATCTATATAATTTTGAATTTTATATTTCAATAGTGCTTAACACTTCTCAAACTATTATGTAAATATATTATATTTTAATTTTCCATTGCTCAGTTGATGAAAAATTAGGCTATTTTTTGTTCCTGGCAATAAATAAAGATGAGCAATAATATATGGGTGTATGTCAAAGAATATTATAGTTGGATTATATAGACTGATTTGAAGTTTCTTAAGGGTATTTCCACACTGATTTCAATAGAAACTATTCTATTCAGTTACCTTGAGTTATATTAAAGAAATATGCATATTTTCAAAGACCATCTTTCTATTTTAAACTGGGTCATTTGTAGCTCAGATTGGCCTTTCCCTCACTATGAATCATAGGATGTTCTTTAATTCCTTCATCCTGCATCCTTCCCCCATTAAGTTCTAGAAAAGATCTTGTACATCATTGTATAAGAGATAGAACATTATCTTTAACTTATATTTCTTCTTGTTTTAAATTTAACATTCAAAAGCAAATACTGATTTATAAATTAAGGTAGAAGTTTTAAATGTATCTGTCATACATTATGGAACTTGTAAAGGAGGTAAGACAAAAGTATTTTTCAGTTTAGTTAAGAAAGAATAAAGTTCAATGAACCATAGCATGTCTTGTTGAAGAGAGTATTCTCAAATGTAAATATATACACAATGATTTATGCATTTATACTAAAGCAGGCCAGAATTGTCAGGTATAAATGATAGTTGAATTTAGTCAATCTGAATATTAATATATAAATATACATGACATGTATTTTAAGCCAAATTATAAACTAGTGAATATGCCTTTAAACTATTGTAAATATCATAAGTGATATAAATAAACTATATATTCCAGTTGAAAATCTAATAATTCTAGGAGTAATTGGTAAAATATAAATCCATGACAAATGTGTTTAATAGTACAGTATATTCCAAATCAAATCAATAATGTTTAATGTCCCTTCCCCCCACAGCATTTAGCTGTGACCTTCCTGGCTGGCAACCCCCACCTTTCCTCTGGTGTTATTTCCGGCCTATTCAAGCTGCTGCATTCCTGGCCTACAGCCTCTACCCTTCCCCAGGCGTTATCTCCAGCCTATTCAAGATAACAATACAGCCGATTTCACCTCAGTGCAGCTCCACCAGGAGACCAACCCACTGAGACAGACAACCCACTGAGAAGAAGATCTATGAACACTCAGCCATTTGGGGGGCAGGGTGGTTTTTCCTAAGATTATAAATATTGGTTTAATGATAGTAAAGTCAGTCTCTATGGGCAACTGTCCTCTTGACTCATTTCTCTTTCGCCCCCTTCCTGTTAACCTCAGAATTCTCTTCCAGGTAACCCGGTTCATATGTGGCAGCTGGCCGCAACAGTTTACCAAGAAGTTAGGCATGCTCATAAAATTTTGACCTAGCAACTCAATTAATATGAGTCAACTATTAATATAAGATTAAATGTATACCAGAAATATAAGTCTTTTTGATAAGTCCCGAGTATATAATGGCTCCTGAATTCATTAAGTAGATAATCTAATGAGAAAACGGTAGAAAATACACAAAATAAATAACCAAACAAATGAATTTAACTGTATTAAACTGATTTGTCATGACACTTTCCCCTTTTCTGCTACTACCACAAAACATCTGATGCATCTTTTTTTTTTTTTTTTTTTGGTTTGCAAACAATATCCTTGACACTGAATAAGAAGTTTTTATGAGACTGAAGTTACTAATAATATTTTATTTGCGTCTCCCATCATGTGCCTAATATAAAAGATAGAAGTGTAGCCTAATTGTTGTGATGGTATTGTACCATCCCTTCTGAACAATAGAAAGAAAGACTAACATGCCATCATCTTAATCTTCTCAATATTATGTCTCAAGGACATGAAGTACTACTGAAAGAAACGTTAGCAGTGATAACAGGAGTTAGGCAAAATAATAAATATCTAAAACGGAGGGATTCTCAAGGAAACATAGCTCACTGCCTTTGTTAAATAACCTCTTATTTCTTATTTTCTATACTTCTTGTAGGATATGTAGCTGTATGAGATACTCACATTTTTTGTGATAACTGAAATTCACACAAGAACATGAATGTGACATATGGAAATATAAAATCTGTTTCATATATTGATATCAAATATATTGTTTCTTAATTCTTTTAAAACATTTTAATTTTTCCCAGTGTGTGACTGAGATCAAGATAGATTGAGGACCTAGATGTTATTTTGAAAATATATAGAATTAGAAATTATAAAATCAGAGATATTTGTCTGATATTTTTATATAGAAGATGAAGACATGATGGTAATGGAATACACTGGAAAAGAAACAATGTTTCACACACAAACACACACACACACACACATATACCTTGTGTTAGTCTAATGATTTTGGTTTGCAATCCCACAGGAAGAACACCAATACCAACCATTTCAACCAACCAGAATCCACCAGAGCTCCCAGGAACTAAACTACCAACTAAAGAGTACACATGGAGGGACCCATGACTCCAACTGCATATGTAGTAGTAGAAGGCATTGCCGGGCATCAACTGGAAGAGAGACCCTTAATCCTGTGAAGGCTCCATGACCCAGTGTAGGGGAATGCCAGCATACGGAGGCAGGAGTGAATGGTTGGGTGGGGGAATACCCTAACAGAAGCATGGGGAGGGGTGATGGGCTGGGGATTTCCTGGACTAAAACTAGGAAAGGGGATAAAATCTGAAATGTAAATAAGAAAAAATATCCAACTAAAGAAAGAAAATAATAATATGTTACTAAGTAAAATTGTATTGATTAAGGTTAATAGATTACATGCAATAATAACAATTCTTGCTAATTAATATATCACAAAGCATTTACAATTGTTTTATCTCTAGGAGAAAGTACAGTCTCTTAGGAAATTTAATATACACAAACAATTTTTATGCTAATAATTATTTAGCATTCCTTTCCTGAGACATACAAAGCAAATTTGTTCAGTCTATATAGACATATAGATTGGCGATAATGGAGACATAATCCATAACGTGCTTAATAAGTCTCCCAAAGAAAGCATTATGAACATACTTTATATTTATATCTATATTTAGCTCAAGTTATTTATGATAAACAATTAATTTTAAACTTTTATTTATCAAATTCATTTAATATGTGGTATCTGTTAGATGCTATTCTGTTCACTTTGTAAATTCAAACAAAATTAATTATTTTAAGAGTTCTCTGAAATGAAACTGCTATAATTCATGGTTTATAAATGAGAACATTAATACTAAGAGAGACTTAAATAAGTTTTCTAGGGTCATAGATATGATAAGTGTTATTATCAAGATTCAAATGTACTCAGTCTGATCCCAGTGTGCTGACCTATGACCTTCAACTAAAATCTCTCATATTACATTCAGGTATCATCCTCTAGTCAAATTCAACGGGAAAGAAAAAAAAAGATGAATCATCACATCTCTATCCCAATGTTCTCTGCCTGAGAAATGAGATCTAATATGATTAACAACTCCCTGTAACTCCCTGTGCATGTTTCACTCGATATAAGATAAATTCCTAACAGTTAGCATTAGTTTATTTTGGGATGATTGTATACCTTTGGAGCAAATGTCATGTTTTAAATTCTTATTAGTATTTTATTTTTAGAGTAAATACATTTACCCTTATGGGTAAATTTGCAGACTATGCATAACTGTACATGTGGTCCTTGAGCATCCTGTTTCTCCTCTTCCCTTCTCTCTTTTGAGGGCTGCTTCCTGTATACCCTTTTGAGTCCCACTTCCACTACATCCACCACTGTGAACTCCTCATAGAGCCATTTAAGTTCTATACTTGAAACCATCATTTTTTCACAAATGTACAGACACAAAAAATAGGCTCTCATCTCTTATCTCTGTCTTTCTTTGTCTCTCTCTCTCTGTCTCTGTCTCTCTCTGACTCTATGTCTCTGTCTCTTTCTCTGTCTCTCTGTCTCTTTCTCTGTCTCTATCTATTTCTCTATCTCTCTCTGACTCTGTATCTGTCTCTGTCTCTCTGTCTCTCTCTCTGTCTCTCTCTGTCTCTCTCTGTCTCTCTCTGTCTCTCTCTCTCTCTCTCTCCTTTCTCTCCATGGTGCCTTGGTATGTTCTTCTCATGTCTCAATAAAACCACCCTAATGGAATAGAAGAAACTACTTCCTGTATGTTCATCTTTATCATCTCACTCTCTAAGCACATCAGTATTCCTTCATAAGTATGGTTCTAAATAAAGGAGTGATAGAAGAGTATGACTTCACAGAAAAATACTGGCTCTTGCTGGATACAATAAAAGAACCAGGCCACTGCTATGGAACAAAAGTATGAGTATGTTTGTTAAATGATAAGTGTTTGAACATCTATTTTCTTTACAAGTTCATATTCAAAAGACTCCAGTTGCTTTGCAGAGAGAGAGATTGCCCTCACAATCATTGAATTGTGATCAGAACATTTCACGATTAGCTGACTTCTGAAGGACAGGCTACTCAGTTATTAACAACAAAGACTTCATGAAATTCTTAGGCAAGTGGATGGAACTAGAATATATCATACTGAGTGAGGTAATGCAGTCACAAAAGAACACACATGGTATGCACTCACTAATAAGTAGATATTAGCTCAAAAGTTTGGAATACCCAAGATATAATTCATAAATCACATAAAGCTCAAGATCCAAAGTGTGGATGCTTCAGTCCTTCTTAGAACAGTGAACAAAATTCTCACAGGAAGAAATACAGAGACAAGGTGGGACCAGAGACTGAACGAAAGGCCATCCAGAGACTGCCCCACCTAGGCATCCATCCCATATACAGTTACCAAACCCAGACACTATTGTGGATGCCAACAAGTGCTTGCTGACAGGAGCCTGATATAGCTGTCTCCTGAGAGGCTCTGCCAAAGCCTGACAAATACAGAGGTGGATGCTCATAGCCAACCATTGGACTGAGCATGGGTTCTCAATAGAGGAGTTAGAGAAAGGACAGAAGGAGCTGAAGGGGTTTGCAACACTATTGGAAGCACAACAATATCAACTAACCAGAACCCCCCCCCCCCCCCGAGCTCCCAGGGATGAAACCACCAACCAAAGAGTACACAGGGAGGAACCCATGACTCCAGCCACATATGCAGCAGAAGATGGCCTTGTTGGACATCAATGAGAGGAGAGGCCCTTGGTCCTTTGAAGGCTCAATGCCCCAGTGTAGGGAATTGCCAGGGCGAGAGGCAGAGTGGATGGGTAGGTGGGGGAGCAACATCATAAGCAGGGAGAGTAAGGATGAGATAGGGTGTTTCCTGAGTGGAAACCGGGAATGGAGATAAAATTTGAAATGTAAATAAAGAAAATAACCAATAAAAATAAAATAAAAGATAGGCTAATTAGTCAGCTGTGTTCTCACTGGCAGTTATTTAAATAAAGCTTAAGGTTATTTATTCAGATTAAATTAATTAATTAATTAATTAATTAATTAATTAATACATAAATAAATGAAAGACAGGATGCCTATCTTCTTAACTTCTATACTTCCCCCTTAAGTGTTTTTTATCCTTTAAATGAACAGGTAGTTCTCCACTTTCTTTTGATAATCATTTTGTTTATATTTATTGCAAAAACATAACCATTTTTCTATGCAGCCTGAGTCATACCAGCCATGTTGTTTTCCTTACATCTCATTTTGAGCAATTCTGGTGACTTTCAGTGGGAATAAAGCATAGTATATCAGGCTGTAGAGTCCCAACCATGCTCTGTCCTTGCCTTCCACCTTTCCTATGGGCATTCCTGGATCCGTAGCACTTACACTTACATCTGTCCTTTCAAATGAACAGTATAAAACAAACATTCTTTCACACTATTCACTCTGAAAGCATACTTCAATAGATCTTTAACAATCTGGCCTTCCTGAATTTCCCACTCAGTAGGATTGATATCTCTGGAATTAACTGACTGCGACTCCCCTTGTGTGTTCTCTTGGGGTTAGAAACCCAGAATGAACATTTGTTTTTCAGATTTACTTTCCTCTTTAGAGACAGTCAGAATTGATTTTTCCCTCTTTTCCATCCAGCAGTCATTTACCACCTTTCTTCAAATATAATCAGTCTTCTCTGCAAGATATAGAAAACAGAGTGGAACTTTGCATGCCATTAACTCCACAGTTGCAAGGCCCTTCTTTTCACAGTGTGTTTCCCTACTGAAGTCAGCCATATTAAATGACAGCAACATGCTACAAAAAATAGCTCCCTTTAAAAAGACAAAAAAAAAATGTGTAGCTATGGAATAGGAAAGTGGCTATAATGAACCTTTTGCCTAAATCTGCATAGCTAGCGGTCATATGAAGAGAACAGTTTTTCACTATTTTTTGGTAAAGTTATTGTAACATATTATAACGTTTACTTTAACTTTTTCTATTATCAGGAAAGACAGTTAAAGTAGTAGGTCCTAAAATTTGTGACAAGGTATAATGAATGAAAGATATAGAATACATTAGAAAATGTTTCCAACTCCAAAAATAAACTTCTAACAAGTCTCTTAGACTGATCATGTTCAACTATTCTTTCATATTTCAAGGATCATGTTTTTGATTTAATAGTTTTAAAATAATCTTGCTAATGCACTTGTATACATAAGAGCACATTGTAACATAAAAGTGTCTAATTATTTTGTGGGTCATGTATTATTTCTTGAAAAATATCATTTTCGTTTCTCTTAGTCCAACTTAATTATTGATTTTCTACTCTGTCTTGAGCATGTGTGGTTCTATATCCTATGGGTATAACAATAAACATGACTGTCCAAATCTTACTTCAGTTGTAATGAAAAAAATGACAAGTATTAGAGATAATCCATGAAGCATCATGACTGTACAAAGTCAACTGTAACAAGAGTAATTGATTCAAATGTTGGAGGTATGATCAACAAGACATGAATTAGAATTTTAATTAAGATGTTCAGGGAATTTCTAAGAATTAGACTTTTGTGTAGAGACAGAAACAGCATGAAGGAATAATGAAATAGCTGTCTACAAAAGGATTCTCTGCAGAGTGTATTAATAAATAATGTCCTAAGACAATAGTACATACCATTTACAAAGGTTTATGAAATACTCAGCTCTTGCCTCAAGGTAATAAAAGAGATGCCTTATTCTTGAGCTAGACGTGAGTGACCACAGCCCAGGAACACAAATTTAGTTTTCCTAAAATATCTTGTCCCAAAGAGGTCTAATTCATAAACTCCTTATGAAAGAATCATTATTTTCAATTGTGTATGTGTGATGACAGGAGTGTCTCTGTGTGCACATGAGTTCTGATGACCCTAGAGGCATGAAGCATAGGATCACATTGAAGTTGGAATTAGACGTGCTTATGAGCTGTCCAGTGTATATATTAGGAATTGAAATGGAATCTTCTAGTCATTCTAAACTAATGAGCCAAGTCTCCAACCCCCATCACAAACTTTTTATAGCAACAATAAAAAAGTCATAAAATGACACACTTTTCTAACACATTGGTGCATTCATAGGCTAGCCAGGTTACAACAAAGCAGAGAAAACCTTGCTGTATGACATCATTCTTTCTCCTTGCATGGTGGAAACTAGGGACTAGTTGATGGATTACAAAGAAGTAACCTAATGTTGACAAATGTTAAGTCACTTACAGAAGAAGGCAATACACAACTACTATAAGAACTAATGATGTCCCCAAGATACTTGGCTTTGGACTTGCAACCTTCCAACCACTCCAAATCATTGTAGTTCTAATCAGCCTATCGTCCAGTTCAGATACACCTTCTTTCCAGGAATTCTCATCACACAATGGAATAGTGTAGAAATGATGACAATATTAGAAAATGAAGTCATATAAGCCATGAGAGCTGTAGGGCTACTAAGATCACAGTTTAAGGCAAATCAAAAATATATACAATGTCTAAAGATAGCTCAATGTCTGACTTAATGTTATGACCTTATCTAGAAAGAGGTACCCTGATTGTCCATAGTTTATACAATTGTTTTGATTAAGTATACAAGTTTTGCAGAATAGACTAATATTAGCATGATTAGCCATGATTAGCCACTTATTAGTGATCATAGTGGGGTAGTTTTGATTTAGCTAATATAAGAGCAGAAAGAATATTAGTCTGTAGGATACTAATGAAAAAAGTAAAATAATTTCTGAAAGGTCAAAGGGTGTAAAAATCTTTTTCAAGTTTAGATTTCTGATGTTAAGCTTTAACATGTGACTGTCAAATGATCTCAACTAATAATTTGGCCTTCATAGCATGATTAGTTGTTAAGCTCCATAAATTGTTTAACCATCTTACCAAATGATTTCACAGTCTTCTTCTGGTATTAGGACTCTAGAATGAATTCTGTTAAGAGTATTCATCAAATGTCATTGAGGAAAAAGATCAATACTGAATATTATCCTGAAAGAAAGGTACAAAAATTGAAAAAGCAAGGTCTTTCGCTTTGAGTTAAATATGAAGCACTTTTCTGTGTATAAAATCACCATCCTCTGCAGAGTGCATTAAGACACTCAATTTAATAGTTTGAAGTACTGCCTGTTTCTAAACTAAAGGCCATCGTTATCAAAATTTCTCTAATTGTATTGCAATCGTCAAAAGCATTTTCTTGTGAAAGTTACATTTGAATAAACTGTCACTTAGACTAATGAGATGGCACCTTCTTAAAATATCCAAATAAAATGCAATTTAATCGTGGTAATAAAAGGAATAGAAGTATTTTTCCTTGATTAATAGCTAAATTTTCCCAATATTTTAAGAATTAATTTTATAAACTATCTGATTAGAGGCAAACATGACTTCAATATTGCATGTGTGTGTGTCTGTGTGTATATGTCTGTTACTTCTTTGTGTTCCATAGTTCCATGCCAACATCTTATGATGAAACCTTCCAGAGAACTATTGAACATGAGCTATGAAAAAGCCAACAATGGAAATGATAGTATCATACATACATGTGTAAAGATCCTGTTATATTTTAGATGCAGGAACATAAGTTCTAAAAGAATTTGCTTTAGATTTTCTCATTTATATTTTTTTAGTGTAATGCCATATGTGTCAGAATAATTGTCACACATATTTCATCAATTAAGTAATTAGGCTATTGGATTATATGAAATCTTTCCCCACTAGAATTATCAGCCATTTTCTTGTTAATTGCAATAAAGAAACAATGTATCAAGTTTATCCAATTAAGGACTACATTGCAAAATATTTTTGAGGCTTGTTCAGATTGTTCATTGCAAATTGCTTCTCAGGAGAAAACACTGCAATTATATGATTCAGGATGAATCTCATATATTTTACAAATGCTATTTCTTCCATGGACTTATCTTCCTACTTCAGTTCATTTCAAGAGGTAAGAGTTGGTTGATTCTTAGAAACTTTCAACTCAAGTACCACGTTATAATTTTCTCATATTGTGGTTACAGTATCAAAGCCTTTAAATGCATAAATCCTTTCATTCTTGTGACATTTGTTATATTACTTTAGCTTCCACTTTACTGTTGTAATGTTCTTCTGTAGACTCCTGACATTAATAAAGCTGAGTTGAAGGCACCACTTCAGCTCCTGCCAGAGATTTAAAATCCACTCTTACACATGAGAGTAAAAGTCTACCAAATTTGCTTCAACTTAGGGAATTATTGTTTAATTTTGTAATGGGTCTCCAAAAAGTAATAGGGGAAGGAATTTAAATAAATACTCAGAAATGTCACAACCTAAAATTATTTGACAGGAAAAAACTGTGATTTCAGAGGCCTTTTAAATACATAAATTATTGATCACCAGATGGGAATTTATCAGAATATGTTAAAGTAGATAAAAATCAGTACTTATTGTGTTCATTTGTAAAGGGTTTATAGGAAAAAACAAAGCACAATTAATTCATGCTAAACAGTATATGGAATCTGACAAGAAAGATGCTTTCAGAAGAGCCATTTTTCAACAATGCTGAAACCACTTAGAATAAATCTATGGTTAAGAAAGCTTATCATCCAAACAAATGAAGAAGTTTGGTGTTAAATCTTTAATTTTATTTTTTCTAAATTAGTAATGGTAATACTACACTAATGGCAGTAAGAGAGAGTGCTCAGAAGAATGCAAGCTCTGGGGCCACAACAGATAATGCAGTGTGATTTACAGTCTGACCAAGGTAGAGGAATTGTCAATTACTGAACATAATTTTTATTATTTGTGTAAAGTATATAAAATAGACACTTGTGAGTGGTGATATGTACATCAAGTGTTGACATGTAATTGTCTCAGAACAATGTTTAACTGTCTACCTTCGATTATAGACCAAGTGAAATCTTTGACAAAAAACAATAAACAAACATTTAGAATTTTATATGACTTTAGATCATAGATGTGTACTGGCTTGTTTTGTGTGTCAACTTGACACAGGCTGGAGTTATCACAGAGAAAGGAGCTTCAGGTGAGGAAATGACTCCATGAGATCCAGCTATAAGGTATTTTCTCAATGGATTGGAGGGCCCCTTGTGGGTGGTGCCATCCCTGGGCTGGTGGTCTTGGGTTCTATAAGAGAGCAGGTTGAGCAAGCCAGGGGAAGCAAGCCAGTAAGAAACATCCCTCCATGGCCTCTGCATCAGCTCCTGCATCCTGACCTGCTTGAGTTTCAGTCCTGACTTCCTTTGGTGATCAACAGCAATGTGAAAAGTGTAAGATGAATAAACCCTTTCCTCTCCAACTTGCTTTTTGGTCAGGATTTTTGTACAGTAACAGAAACCCTGAGTAATACATAGATATATTTGTTGTTTTAAAATAAGTGCTAATAATTATTTAAAAGAAATAATATTAGCAACAGTAGAAAAATTAATCTCTTCTTTTCATGTAGTAACAATAAAGTCACTGGGGAAAATCCTAATTAATTTTCTCAGTGCTCTGGAAAGAAACACTTTTGGTACAACTGGACGTCAAGGTGGAAAATAATATCAACCCTTGTACATACCATGTAATCTTAATGTGGAGACAGTGTAATAGTTCACTATTGTTGTAGAAATATAGCAATTATTTAACATCTAAGAAAATGATGTTCCCTCAAAATTTGAAAACAAGAATATCATTGGATCTATCAATTTTGATGTCCAAATCATTATAATTTTCACTTAATAAAAATGATAAAAATGAATTGTGCTACACATATTAGAGAAAATATTATTCATTCATAGAAGTTAGTTACTAGCATATGATGAAAATACAGATTACCTTCAAACACAAAATTTGAATATTTTATAGCTCTGTTTATATGACATAGTAGAATAGATAAGCCCATTGAAACACAAAGCAAGTTTGTGTTTACTGGGGTATTAGTTCATGAATGGCCATAGAATGAGGGAATCGGAATTTATTGAGTACTACATAAGAAGTTAAATTTTAAGTTAATGATCATGTTCTGAACTAGATAATGGCAATAAATCTCTAAACTGAAAAAGTAATAAATATAACTAGATTGTTAAAATAATGAATTATGTGCTGCATAAATTTACCCATATTAAATGTTGCCATGTACATATATTTTAATTCTAGGTAATTGTGATTCTATTACAGCATGCTAAAATATATTAATGAAAAAATCCTAGGCTAAGTATTCTTCTCCATTGTAAGTACTTACTGAAAAAGTAGAAAAGTTCTCAGCTAATATATTATAAAAATTTGCAAATTCTAACATCTGTAGCATAGATTGTGAGTCATTCCTATAATCTGGGCATCATATGGAGTAACATCATCCTTACATGTCTATAATCCTTCATACTTTGCTTACTTTTCTAAGAATCTGTCCTTCAAACTTGAAAAATGTAAGCTTTTGTTGGCCAGTGGTATAATGATGGCTATAGTTCAATTTTGTAATTTTCTTATTTTGACATTATTATATTTACATCATGTTTCCCTTTTAAATTTTCTCCTTTCAAATTCTCCCTTACACCACCCTTTTCTCTCTTTCCAATCAAATCCTCTTTTTCATTAATTATTGGTACATATATACATACACATACTTGTATGTCTAAACATTTAAATGCAATGTGCTCAATCTGTATAATGTTATACATGTGTATGTTTTCAACATTGAACACTTGGTATTGAATGACCCACTATGTGCCCTTCTCTCAGAAAGATTATTTCTCCAACCCTCAGCACTCCTTAGTTGCCTGTAGTTCATTGCATAGGTATGAGGTCCTAGGAGGTTTTCCCTTCTAAATCAGCATATCTTTTGATGGTGTCCTAGCTCAGCTTATGATTTTTAGGCAGCTATTTTGGTGAGACATTTTGGGTGTAGCTTCTGACATTTCCAGAAGATATGCTTTCATGGCAAATTCCCAATTCCTCTCCCTCTCACAATCATTTGGGCCACTATTTCCCAATGTTCTCTGAGCCTCAGGTGGATGTATTTTAACTTATCTGTTGGGGCTGGTCTTCATAAGTCTGCATTTTGATTGTGTTTTTTTGTAGTCTTCTCCATCTGAAGCACAGTTTTCTTGATGAGAAATGAGGACTACACTTACCTGTTGGAATAAGGGTATGTATTCAGAACATAGTTAAGGGTTGTGCTACTTCAAGACCCATGGCTTCACTAATCCTTGGTGTGACTAAGTTTCCAGTACCTGGCAGCAATAGGAAAGTTGAGATCTACTTACTGATATGTCATGTCATAATCAAAAACTCAAGTGACAGCTCACAATGAACATGAATCAAGGAGCACACATATTGAAAGGCTTATATTTCTTCATGTTTTATAGGTTATCATCTTCCACAATATCCAGGAGTATAGTTTCATTGGATCATCTATGCTTTGTGTTATGCTTCATTTTTGGCAAAATCTTTTGCTTTTTTACTATGGCTTTTTATTATGAATTTAATTCATGTATTATAATTATTTCAGTGATGCAGGTTTCGTCTAGTAGATTGTCCATTTATTTACTAAATTATTTTATTTCTCTTTATTTTCATGTTCTTCATATATTGTATGTAAAACATTACTGTGTCACATATACAGTTAAATATTTTCTTTCATTCTGTTTGCTATTTCTTTACTGTTTATTTAACATTTCATCCTTTCTTGCTTGAGAATTTTTGCTCTTATTTCTGAACTGTTGTAAATTATTACACCCACAATAGAAATCAATATGAAGATTACTTGAAAACTGGAAATAAAACTGGTAATGCATACCTAAAATCCATGCTACCTACATGGCATAAAGTAGTAGTTCCCAAAATTCCTATTGCAGCAACACTTCAGTAAGATTTCTCATGCTGTGGTGACCCCAACAATAAAATTATTTTTGCAGCTACTTCATAACAGTAATTTTTCTACTGTTATAAATCAATGTAAACTTATGATATACAGGATATCTGATATGTGGCCCCTATGAAAGGGTTGTACAAAATTACAAAAGTTTCATGAGCCACAGGTCAAGAACCACTGGTATATATAGTTAAAGGCAGTGTTTCTCAGTCTGGATGATTGAGATCCACAACTATAAGATTACATTTGAGCGCCCGGGAGGCCGGCTGGGAGAGTCAGTGTGCTCTGGTGAGTCCATCAGGCCCTGGCAGGAGCCTTCAGATGTTTGCTTTGGAATCTGAACAACCTGGGCCACAGCACTCAGTCTCCAGAAAGTGCAAGAGGCCTGATGTGCACCTGGAAGCAGACTGGGAGCACACAGCTTGCTCCGCTGGGTCAGCACAACAGAGCTTAGGTTCCAGTCCTGAGGCCTCTGGCTGGAGACTTCAGATCTCTGCTTCGGGATCCAGAACAACCTGGGCTACAACACCACATCTCCAAGTCCTGCAAGAGGCCAGAGGGGCACCCAGGAGGCCAGCTGGGAGGAGTCACTGTGCTCTGGTGACTCCAGCAGGCCCTGTCAGGAGCCTTCAGGTATCTGCTTCTGGATCTGAACAGCCACAGCACCCTGTCTACAGGCAGGGCAGGAGGTCAGCTGTGCACCAGAGACCACCTAGGAAGAGGGAGCTTGCACTGGTGAGTCCAGCATTGACAAGACCAACTAACACCAGTGAGAACTAGATGGCAAAAGGCAAACGCAGGAACATCACTAACAAAAATCAAGGCAATATGGCAGCATCTGAACCCAATTCTCCTTTAACAGCATGTCCTGAATACCCCATCACACCAGAAAAACAAGATTTGGATTTAAAATCAATGGTCATGGCGCTGATAGAGGAACACATGAAGGACATACTTAAAGAAATTCAGAAGAAATTGGATCAAAAGTTAGAAGCCCTTACAAGGGAAACACAAAAATCATTGAAAGAAATTGAGGACAATACAAAAGCCAATAAGGAGGAAACGCAAAAATCCCTTAAAGAAATACAGAACTTTGGTCAACAGGCTGAGGTCATGAAAGAGGAAACACAAAAATCTCTTAAAGAATTACAGGAAAGCACAAACAAGAAAGTGAAGGAGCTAAGCAAAACCATCCAGGATCTAAAATCAAAAGTAGAAACAACTAATAAAACTCAAAGGGAGACAACTCTGGAGATAGAAAACCTTGGGAAGAAATCAGGGAACGTAGATGTAAATATCAACAACAGAATACAAGAGATAGAAGAAAGAATCTCAGATGCTGAAGATACCATAGAAACCATGGACTCAACAGTCAAAGAAAATGCAAAATGCAAAAAGCTTGTAACCCAAAATATCCAGGAAATCCAGGACACAATGAGAAGACCAAACCAAAGGATTATAGGCATAGATTAGAGTGAAGATTTACAACTTAAAGGGCCAGCAAATATCTTCTATAAAATTATGGAAGAAAACTTCCCTAACTTAAAGAGAGAGATGCCCATGAATATACAAGAAGCCTACAGAACTCCAAACAGACTGGACCAGAAGAGAAATACCTCCCATCACATAATAATGAAAACCCAAATTGTACTAAACAAAGAAAGAATATTAAAGGCAGTAAGAGAAAAAGGCCAAGTAACATATAAAGGAAGACCTATCAGAATCACACCAGACTTTTCAACTGAGACTATGAAAGCTAGAAGATCCTGGGCAGATCTCATGCAGACTCTAAGAGAGCACAAATGCCAGCCCAAACTACTATACCCAGCAAAACTCTCAATCACCATAGATGGAGAAACTAAGATATTCCATGACAAAACCAAGTTTACCCAATATCTATCCACAAACCCAGCCCTACAAAGGATAATAGAAGGAAAACTCCAATACAAGGAGGGAAACTTCACCCTGGAAAAAGCAAGATAGTAACGTTCTTTCATCAAAACCAAAAAAAGTTAACCAATCAAATTTTAAAAATAACATAAAAAAATGACAGGAAGTAATAACCACTATTCCTTAATATCGCTTAACATCAATGGGCTCAATGCCCCAATAAAAAGACATAGACTAACCGATTGGATATGTAAACAGGACCCTACATTTTGCTGCATACAGGAAACACACCTCAGGGTCAAAGACAAACACTACCTTAGAGTAAAAGGCTAAAAGACAATTTTACAAGCAAATGGTCTCAGGAAACAAGCTGGAGTAGCCATTCTAATATCAGATAAAATTGACTTTTAAGCCAAAGTCATCAAAGGAGACTCTGAGGGACACTTCTTGCTGGTCAAAAGAAAAATACAACAAGAAAAACTCTCAATCCTGAACATTTATGCTCCAAATGCAAGGTCACCTTCATTCATAAAAGAAACTTTACTAAAGTTCAAAGCACACATTATACCTAATACAATAATTGTGGGTGACTTCAACACTGCACTTTCCTCAATGGACCAATCAGGAAAACAGAAACTGAACAGGGACACAGTGAAGCGAATTGAAGCTTTGGACCAATTAGATTTAACAGATATATATAGAACATTCTATCCTAAAGGAAAAGAATATACCTTTTTCTCAGCACCTCATGGTACTTTCTACAAAATCAACCATATAATTGGTCACAGGACAGACCTCAACAAATATAAGAAGATCGAACTACTCCCATGCCTCCTATCAGATCACTATGGAGTAAAAGTGGTCTTCAATAGCAACAGAAACAACAGAAAACCCACATGCACGTGGAAACTGAAAAATATTCTACTCAATTATAACTTGGTCAAGGAAGAAATAAAGAAAGAAATTAAAGACTTTTTAGAACTTAATGAAAATGAAGATACAACATACCCAAATCTATGGGACACAATGAAAGCAGTGCTAAGAGGAAAACTCATAGCCCTGAGTGCCTCCAAAAAGAAAATGAAGAGAGCATACACTAACAGCTTAATGACACACCTGAAAGCCCTGGAACAAAAAGAAGCTATTTCACCCAGGAGGAGTAGAAGGCAGGAAATCATCAACCTCAGGGATGAAATCAATCAAGTAGAAACAAAGAGAACCATACAAAGAATCAACAAAACCAGGAACTGGTTCTTTGAGAAAATCAACAAGATAGATAAACCCTTAGCCAGACTAACCAAAGGGTACTGAGACAGTATCCAGATTAACAAACTTAGAAATGAAAAGGGAGATATAACAACAGAAACTGAGGAAATTCAAAAAATCATTAGATCCTACTACAAAATCCTATACTCAACACAATTGGAGAATCTGGAGGAAATGGACAGTTTCCCAGACAGATATCTGACACCAAAACTAAATCAGGATCAAATAGATTCTCTAAACAGTCCCATAACACCTGAGGAAATAAAAAGGGTCATAGAAAATCTCCCAACCAAAAAAAAAAAAGCACGGGACCAGATAGCTTCAGTGCAGAATTCTATCAGACCATCATAGAAGACCTAACACCAATACTCTTTAAACAATTCCACAAAATAGAAACAGAAGGAACTCTACCCAACCCATTCTACAAAGCCACAATTACACTGATACCAAAATCACACAAAGATCCAACAAAGAAAGAGAACTTCAGGACAATTTCCATTATGAATATTGATGCAAAAATACTTAATAAAATTCTTTCCAACCGAATCCAAGAACACATCAAAACAATCATCCACCATGATCAAGTAGGCTTCATCCCAGGGATGCAGGAATGGTTCAATATAAGGAAATCCATCAATGCTATCCACTACATAAACAAACTCAAAGGAAAAAAAACATATGAGCATCTCATTAGATGAAGAAAAAGCATTTGATAAAATTCAGCATCCTTTCATGCTAAAAGTCTTAGAAAGAACAGGAATTCAAGGCCCATATCTAAACATCCTTAAAGCAATATACAGCAAACCAGTAGCCAACATCAAACTAAACAGAGAGAAACTTGAAGCAATCCCACTAAAATCAGGGACTAGATAAGGCTGTCCTCTCTCTCCATATCTTTTCAATATAATACTTGAAATTCTAACTAGAGCAATTATACAACATAAGGAGGTCAAGGGGATACAATTTGGAAAGGAAGAAGTCAAATTATCACTATTTGCAGATGATATGTTAGTCTACTTATGTGACCCGAAAACCTCCACCAGAGAACTCCTACAGCTGATAAACAACTTCAGCAAAGTGGCTGGTTATAAAATCAACTCAAGCAAATCAGTTGCCTTCCTATACTCAAAGGATAAGCAGACTGAGAAAGAAGTTAGGGAAATGACACCCTTCACAATAGCCACAAACAATATAAAGTATCTTGGTGTGACTCTAACCAAACAAGTGAAAGATCTATATGACAAGAACTTCAGGTCTCTGAAGAAGGAAATCGAAGAAGACCTCACAAAATGGAAAAAAATGGCCATCTTGCCAAAAGCAATCTACAGATTCAATGCAATCCCCATCAAAATCCCAACTCAGTTCTTCACAGAGTTAGAAAAAGCAATTCTCAATTTCATCTGGAATAACAAAAAACCCAGGATAGCTAAAACTATTCTCAACAACAAAAGAAATTCTGGGGGAATTAGTATCCCTGACTTCAAGCAATACTACAGAGAAATAGTGTTAAAAACTGCATGGTATTGGCACAGGGACAGGCAAGTGGACCAAGATCCAGAAAAGAATCCACACACCTATGGTCACTTGATCTTCAACAAAGGGAGCCAAAAACATCCAGTGGAAAAAAGAAAGCCTTTTCAACAAATGGTGCTGGTTCAATTGGAGGTCAGAATGCAGAAGAATGCAAATTGATCCATTCTTATCTCTATGTACTGAACTTCACTCCAAGTGGATCAAGGACCTACATGTAAAACCAGACACACTAAAACTAATAGAAAAGAAACTGGGGAAGACCCTTGAGGACATAAGCACAGGGGAAAAATTCCTGAACAGATCACCAATAGCTTATGCTCGAAGATCAAGAATTGACAAATGGGACCTCATAAAATTACAAAGTTTCCGTAAGGCAAAGGACACTGTTAAAAGGACAAAACGGCAACCATCAAATTGGGAAAGGATATTCACCAACGCTAAATCTGATAGAGGGCTAATATCCAACATATACAAAGATCTCAAGAAGTTAGACCCCAGGGAACCAAATAACCCTATTAAAAATGGGGTACAGATCTAAACAAAGAATTTTCACCTGAAGAAATTCGGATGGCCGAGAGACACCTTAAAAAGTGCTCAACATCATTAGTCATTAGGGAAATGCAAATCAAATTGACCCTGAGTTTTCACCTTACATCAGTTAGAATGGCTAAGGTCAAAAACTCAGGAGACAGCAGGTGTTGGCGAGGATGTGGAGAAAGAGAAACATTCCTCCACTGCTGGTGGGGCTGTAGGATGGTACAACCACTTTGGAAATCAGTCTGGCGGTTCCTCAGAAAACTGGACATGACACTTCCGGAGGACCCTGCTATACCTCTCCTGGGCATATACCCAAAGGATTCCCCGGCACGCAATAAAGACACATGCTCCATTATGTTCATAGCAGCCTTATTTATAATAGCCAGAAGCTGGAAAGAACCCAGATGTCCCTCAAAGGAGGAATGGATAAAGAAAATGTTGTATATTTACACAATGAAATACTACTCAGCAATTAGAAACAATGAATTCACAAAATTTTTAGGCAAATGGTTTGATCTGGAAAATATCATCCTAAGTGAGGTAACCCAATCACAAAAGAATACACATGGAATGCAATCTCTGATAAGTGGATATTAATTAGCCCAGAAGCCCTGAATACCCAAGGCACAAATTGCATAACAAATGACTCCCATGAAGAAGTATGGAGAGGGTCCTGATCCTGGAAAGGATTGATCTAGCATTGGAGGGGAATATAAGGACAGATAAAAAGGAGGGAGGTGATTGGAGAATGGATGGAGAGAAGGTTTATGGGACATATGGGGAGGGGGTATCCGGGAAAGGGGAAATCATTTGAAATGTAAACAAAGAATATGGAAAAAAAGAGAAAAAAATCACATTACAAAGTTAACGCATTCTTCTTCCTTAATGCGAACATAACCCTAAACCTAAGAATAACCCGAAAACACTATGCATTACAACCTGTTGTTTAGGAGAAATCTGATAATTAAGCACAATACATGATTTGTTCTAGTCGCGCTTAAGTATTTCTAATTCATAAGTGGTTGTCTTTACTCTGAAATACTGTATTTCCTTAAAATGTGGTATTTGCACCTATATTTTTTAGGGAAAACTGTACAGTGCATTGTATGTGAAAGAAATATGATTAGACAAAGATGCAACACAAAGCACATTATAAAGTAAATGCATTCATGTTCCTCTCAGTGCTATCCTAACTATATTTGTAATCCTAACCCTAACCCTAACCCTAATTCTAACCCTAACCCTAGTCCTAACCCTAAGTCTAACCCTAACCCTAACACTAACCCTAACACTAATTCTAACCCTAACCCTAACCCTTACCCTAACCCTAACCCTAATTCTAACCCTAACCCTAATGGAAAAAAAAATAAAAAATAAAATTACTTTTGATGGTCCTTTATTATCTGCACTTTTGCTACTATTCGGAATCATACAGTAAATATCTGATATGCAGGATATTTGATATGAGACCCCTGTGAAAGACTTATTCTACCACTAAAGGGTTTGCAACCCACAGGGTAACAACAAGTGCTAGAGAGGATTTCTCTCAAATGTGACATGAACATTTTGGATGCTCAACACTGATACTCATAGAAGAATTTATTCATTATTGAAACTCTCTAATTTCAGATATATAATTATTCTCTAGACTAACAAAATATTTCTGGTTTTACTTGTTTCTTAAAGCTAAAATGTTTTTTGATGGTTTTATTTTTGCATTTGGAGCCCATGAGAACACACATCATAATACATAAATAGATAGAATGAAATCAGGTTGAAAAACTGACTTCTTATATTCAAGGCCTAATAGGCCCATTCCATTCTTAATTCTTCAACTTAATGCTGAAATATGTCTCTCTCTGGAGAACCACCAATTGACAAGCACACCAGTGACAAACAGAATGTGCTATCTGTTCTTTGAGTTAAATTGTATTGATCAGCAACAAATGTCAGTGAAAACTGTTGTTACAAAACTATTTCAAACAACTACTGATATATTTTTTGTTAAAAAATCTAATGATTGTTTCCAAAAGAAGCAAAAACAATGTGAAGACTTTTAAATGGGAAGGGACAGGAAAGAAGTACAAAGGGTCGGGAAATCAAAAAGAAATATGTAACAGTGGGGGATGGGGAACTAAAGGTAGCCATTGGAAAATCCTGGACACCCCTGACACCCCAGACATCACAGACATCGGGGAAGCTAGAGGCTCCCAGGATCCAATTAGAATAACATTAGTTGAAATACCCAACAAAGGGAAGATAGAATCTATAAATTATACCTCCAATAGATAGGCAAGGTCCCCTGTTGAGGGATGGTGCTGCCTACCCATCTCAAAATTTTTCACTCAGAAATGTTCCTGTCCAAAGGAAAAACAAGGACAAAAAATAAGGTAGAGCCTGATGGAAAGACCACCATACCTAAGGATCTATCCCATTCTCAGACACCAAACCCCCATACTATAGCTGTTGCCAAGAAGCACTTGCTTACAGGAGCCTGCTACAGTTGTTCCCTGAGAGGCTTTACCAGTACATGACCAATACAGAAGCAGATACCCACACCCAACCATCATATTGAGCCCAGGAACAATAGAAGAGTTAGGGGAAGGATTAAAGCATCTGAAGGGAATTGCAAACCCATAGGAAAAACAACAACATTTATTAACTGGACCCCCTAGAGTTCCCAGGAAATAAACCACCAACCAAAGATTACACATTGAAGGACTCATGGCTCCAGCTGCATATATAGCAGAGGATGGCCTTATTTGACATCAGTGGGAGGGGAGGTCCTTGGTCCTGTGGAGGCTTGATTCCTCAGTATAGGGGGATGCTAGAGTGATAAGGTGGGAGTGGGGGAGTGGGTAGAGGAGCACCCTCATGAATGCAAGGGGGAAGGAGGTTGTGATGGGGGGGTTTTGTGAATGGGAAACCAGAAAGTGGGTATCATTTGAAATCTAATGAATAAAATGATCAATATAAAAGAAAGTGGCAAAAATATATAAACATGGAAAAATCTGTTTTCATGGAACTTCATAAGTGTTGGTTATAAAATATCTTATGCTGAATGAATATGAAGTCTGACAACAATAAACATATGTTTGGTTTCTGTATAAAGCAGTAACTATTCTGATATAATTTTAGGCCTGAATTATAAATCTTTATTCTGTTTATGCAGGTCAGAAATTCCAAGAATTGCTATCCTTGCCTAGAGATAGTGAGTATACTCTATTCTTAGCCTGTAAATGTTACCAGTCTTTAGACATATGTATGCATATGTATATATATACATATATATAATTTTATATATTTCATTATATATAATTTTCATACTATTGTATATATTTCATTTATACATATATAATTTTCATACTAAAGCATGTAATATATATATTAGTGTATTATAGATAAATAAATAGGTTTATATATATAAATTTCTAAATATAATATGTATTAAGCATGTAAATAAAAAATACATTTACAAATTCCTCATAGTAGATAATCATAGAGCTAATATACCTTAAAATTCAGGTGATACTCAGTAGAAAGTATTTGGGTTTTTGTTGTTGTTGTTTTTTTTTTTTTTTTTTGGTTTTCTTGAGACAGGGTTTCTCTGTGTAGCCCTGGCTGTCCTGGAACTCACTCTGTAGACCAGGCTGGCTTCAGAAATCTGCCTGCCTCTGCCTCCTAGAGTGCTGGGATTACAGGCGTGTGCCACCACCGTCCACCAAGTATTTGGGTTTTATATTGTTTTGTTTTGCTTTTTTTTTCAACATAGGGTTTTTCTGTGCAGCCTGATTGTCCTGTAACTCACTCCGTAGACCAGGCTGGCCTTGAACTCAGAAATCTGCCTGCCTCTGCCTCCCAAGGGTTGAATTAAAGGTACGTGCCACTACTTCGAACAAAAATGAATATTTGCTAACTAATGACTTTACAGGTTTCAATTGTTCATACATACCTCTCATCTTTCCTGCAAATAAGATTGTATATAAAGTTTGACATTGAGTCTCTTAGTTATAATAAAAGTTACACCAATAAAACCTAAATAACATGACTCATTAAATATGAGCTGAACAAGGATGACACCAACAGACAAGCATCAACACTGCAAAAAAAAAAAAAAAAAAAAAAAAAGGCAACTCAGGAAAATTTGAAGTTGTAGACCTGGTATGCCACGGGGAAGAACACACATATTTCTTTTCCACTGCTAATTGAAAAGCCCTGAAAACATACACAGAAGTAATAATATATAGAATAAATAGATTGTATTAAAGAATGAGTATGTATATACGTATGTGTGCATATGTATATATATGTATATATGTACAATAAGAATATATATATACATATATATTCTTATATATATATTCTTATTGCATATATGTATATATTCTTACATTTATTTTTATTGTATATGCATATATATAATATATATATATATACTATATATATTTTATATATATATTGCAAAATTTGGTTTCATATTTTAGCACCCTAAACTGTCAGTTCTTAGTGATCTTTCATAGAGAATGAAATTGTACATTTCACCAATGCAATTCTCAAAAATCATTTCCAAAATTATGGGCTGAGTGCATAAGAATTAGACAGGATTCATAAATTGCAGACCTATTCTGTATGTTAGTAACAAATTTTCCCAAAAGAAACATGCCTAAATTTCATCAGTCCTTCCCAAGATCATCTTCAGTTTTTGACAATATAACCCCTTTTCAAGTGAAAATAATATTTGAATCTGAAGAATTCAGCTTGAAGTTAGCAAATATAAATTAGATATTGTCACAAGCAAGGCAGTTGTGCTGTTTGTTTTCAAAAGTTTCTCACCTTTATACTTTAAAAAAAAAATGTTCCTTTGGTTGGTGGTTTAGTCCCTGGCAATTCGGGGGAGGTCCGTTTAGTTGTTCTTCCTGTGGGGCTACAAACCCCTTCAGTTCTGTCAGTCCTTCCCCTAACTCTTCCATTGGGGTCCCTGGGCTCAGTCCATGGGTGAGGTAGGAGTGGGTAAGTGGGTTGGGAAGCACTCCCTTAGAGTCAAAGGGGAGGGAAGATAGAATGGGAGTTTTGTAGAGGGGAGATCAGAAAGGGGAACATCTGAAATGTAAATAAATAAAATAAGCAATTAATTATAATAAAAATTTATACATTTCCTTTAGAAGGGCTAAAATGAGTCCTAAGAGTATCTTATCTCCCGGTCAATGGTATTTTCTAGATGGTTCCCCACCTTGCACTCCATGAGTCTCATTATTTCCATTCATTCTCTTGGCCCTTTGGGATTATCTCCTGTCCCCTCCCCTCATATCTGATCCTGTTACCCCTTTCCCCTCTCCCTTCCTCCTCTCACCTATATGTCCCTCCCTCTGTCTCTCTTGATTATATCCTTTTCCCTTTCTAAGTGGGATTGAAGCCTCCTCACTTGGGCATTTCTGCTTGTTACACTTCTTAAAGTCTGTAGGTGGCATTTTCAGGACTTGATGGAGGTGACCTTAGCTAAAATGACCAACACTGGGAAAAGGACACTCAAAAAGTCCACCTCCAATAGATAAACAGGGTCTCAAGTGGAAGGACAGGGTTACTAAACCAAAGTCAAAATTCCTGAACCAGAATTGGTCCTGTCTAAAAGAAATGCAGGGAAAAAAATACTGGAGAAGTCACTGAAGGATAGTAGGTCCAAAGACTAGCCCATCATGGGATCCATCTCATGGGAGGACACCAAGGCCTAACACTACTATGCTATAATGTGCTTAGAGATGGGAGCCTGGCATTGCTGTCCTCTGTGAGGCCCTACCAGCAGCTGACTGAAATGGAAGCCACGATTACACTGATACCAAAACCACACAAAGATCCAACAAAGAAAGATAATTTTAGACCAAATTCCCTTATGAATATGGATACAAAAATACTCACTAAAATTCTTGCCAACTGAATCCAAGAACTCATCAAAATAATCATCCACCATGGGCAAGTAGGTTTCATCCCAGGGATGCAGGAGTGGTTCATTATATGGAAATCTATCAATGTAATCCACTACATAAACAAACTCAAAGAAAAAAAAAACACATGGTCATTTCATTAGATGCTGAAAAAGCATTTGACAAAATTCAGCATCCTTTCATGCTAAAATTCTTGGAAAGGACAGGAATAGGAATTCAAGGCCCATATCTAAACATAGTAAAAGCAATATGCAGCAAACCCATAGCCAGCATCAAACTAAATGGAGAGAAACTTGAAGAAATCCCACTAAAAACAGGGACTAGGCAAGGCTGCCCTCTCTCTCACCATATTTGTTCAATATATTTCTTGAAGTTCTAACTAGAGCAAGTAGACAACATAAGGAGGTCAAAGGGATACAAATTGGAGAGGAAGAAGTCAAATTACCACTATTTGCAGATGGTATGAGAGTATACTTAAACGGCCCAAAGAACTTCTACAGCTGATAACTTCAGCAAAGGGGCTGGATATAAAATTAACTCAAAGCAAATCAGTAGCCTTCCTATACTCAAAGGATAAACAGGCTGAGAAAGAAATTGGGAAAATTACACCCTTCACAATAGTGACAAACAATATAAAGTATCTTGGTGTGACTCTAACCAAACAAGTGAAAGATCTGTATGAGAAGAACTTCAGATCTTTAAAGAAAGAAATCCAAGAAGACATCAGAAGATGAAAAAATCTTCCATGCTCTTGGATAGGCAGGATTAATATAGTAAAAATGGCCATCTTGTCAAAAATCAACCTACAGATTTAATGCAATCCCCATCAAAATCCCAACTCAATTTTTCATAGAGTTAGAAAGAGAAATGCTCAAATTCATCTGGAATACCAAAAAAAAATCCAGGATAACTAAAACTATCCTCAACAGTAAAATAACTTATGGGAGAATCGGTATCCCTGACCTCAAGCAGTACTACAGAGCAATAGTGTTAAAAAACTGAATGGTATTGGTACAGTGACAGGCAAATAGATCAATGGAATGGAATTGAAGACCCAAAAATGAACCCAGACACCTATGGTCACTTTATATTTGACAAAGGAACTACAACCTTCCAGTGGAAAAAAAGACAGCCTTTTCAACAAATGGTGCTGGTTCAACTGGAGGTCAGCATGCAGAAGAATGCAAATAGATCCCTTCTTATCTCCTTGTATTAAGTTCAACTCCAAGTGGATCAAGGACCTCCACATAAATCAAGATACACTGACACTAGTAGAAAAGACACAGGGGAAGACCCTTGAGGACGTGGGCACAGGGGAAAAGTCCCTGAACAGAACACCATCAGCTTATGCTCTAACATCAAGAATTGACAAATGGGACCTCATAAAATTACAGTTTCTGTAAGGCAAAGGACATTGTCAAAAGGACAAAACAGCAACAGTCAAAATTGGAAAAGATCTTTACCAACCCTATATCCAACAGAGGGCTTATATCCAGGATATACAAAGAATTCAGGAGAAGGTAGACTCCTGAGAGTCAAATAGCCCTATTAAAAATGAGGTACAGAGCTAAACAAAGAATTTTCACCTGAGGAATATCAAATGGCGAAGAAGCACCTCAAGAAATGTTCAACATCCTTAGTCATCAGGGAAATACAAATCAAAACATCCCTGAGATTCCACCTCACACCAGTCAGAATGGCTAATGTCAAAAACTCCAGTAGAAAACAGGTGCTGGCAAGGATGTGGAGAAAGAGGAACACTCCTCCACTACTGGTGGGGTTGCAAGCTGGTACAACCTCTCTGGAATTCACTCTGGCGGTTCCTCAGAAAAATGGGCATGATACTACTGGAGGACCCCACTATACCACTCTTGGGCATATACCCAGAGGATTCCCCAGCATGTAATAAGGACACATGATCCACTATGTTCATAAGAGCCTATTTATTATAGCCAGAAGCTGTAAAGAACCCAGATGTCCTTCGACAGAGGAATGGATACAGAAAATATTGTATATTTAATCTATGGAATACTACTCAGCTATTAAAACAACGAATTCATGAAAATCTTAGGCAAGTGGAGCATGTCGTCCTGAGTGAAGTGACCCAACCACAAAAGAACACACATGGTATACATTCACTGATTAGCAGATATTAGCCCAGAAGCTCAGAATACTTAAACTATTCACATATCAAACTATGCCCAAGAAGAAGTAAGGAAAGGCCCCTGGTCCTGAAAAGGCTCAATGCAGCAGTGTAGGGGAATATCAGGACAGGAAGTGGGAAGGGGTTGATTGGGGAACAGAGAGAGGGAAGAGGGCTTATGGGACTTTTGGGGACAGGGGATCCAGGAAAGGGGAAATCATTTGATATATATATAAAGAATATATCAAACAAAAAAAAGGAAAAAAGAGAAAATTTTATCTAGTTGAGAACTAGATTTGAAAGTAAGAAGATTGTGAAGGCAAGAGGCTAGAACTAAAGAAACTGAAAGTATTGTATGTGGGATAGTTCACACAGTAGATAATTCCAACATAAACGACATTTTCTGATTCTAATTTATAAGCCACCACTGTAATGGTTTTGAAATTCAGAAGTTAAGAGACATGTTGCATGTTTACTAACTGGAAGTACAGTAGATTCTTGGCTGCTGAAAGAGTATCAAAGACCTTTAAGTTAACAGTCAGTATCAGTTACTTTCTTGCCCTACAGATCTGGTACTGTGAACATGAAAATAGAAGCAACGAAAAACACAGAGGGAATCTTCAGATGGAATTAAGACACAAGCACCAATGGAACACTAGTGATAGATATGAGATTTGAAAGTGTAAAGATGTGATAGAACAAATTGATGTATTTGTCAAAGAATATATTAAATCTAAAACGTTTATAGCATAAAACATCCAGGAAATCTGGGATATTATCAAAAGACCAAGCCTAAGAATTATAGGAATAGAAGAAACATATTCCCAGTTCCAAAGCCCAAAACATATTTTCAACAAAATCACAGAACATTTGTCCATCCCAAAAAGGGAGATACATATAAACATACAAGAAGTCCACAGAACATCAAATAGGGTAGAACAGAAAAAGAAAGACTCCTACACATAATAAAAAAGCTCTAAAGATACAGAAGAAAGAATAGTAAAATATCAAGAAAAAAATGGGCAAGGAACATATAAAGACAGACCTATCAGAATTACAACCAGCTTCACAACAGAGACTCTAAAATCTAGAAAGTATTGAGCAGATGTTTTACAGTCTCTATGAGACCAATGATGACAACCCAGACTACTATAATTAGAAAATCTTACAATCAGCATAGATAGAGAAAACAATATTCTCCATAACAAAACAATATTTAAATAATATTGATCCAAAAATCTAGAAGGGAAACTCCAAACCTACCAACAACATCAAAGCAACAGAAATTAATAGTCATTGTTCATTAATATTTGTCCAAGTCAATGAACTTGATTCCCTAAAATATAGAGATGTGTAAACAGAATGGATGCAAAGAAAACGGTCCAACATTCTTCTGAGTACTAGAAATGTCCCTCAGCAACAAAGGTAATCATTACATGAGAGCAGAGGGCTGGAAGAAGCAAACTAGAGTAAATATTGTAACATCTAGTAAAATATTTTCAACCAAAATTAATCAAAAGAGATGTGGAAGAACTCTTCATACTCATCAAAGAAAAATCTACCAAGATGTTATCTCAATTCTCAATAACTGTGCTCTAATTGCAAGGCCACTCACATTTGTAAAAGAAACATTATTGAAGATTAACTCATACCTCAGTCCCCACACATTATTATTGAGAGATTTAAACAGCCTACTTTCACCAATGAATGTGTAATAGAGACAGAAAAAATAATGAGAATGATATCTATAAAATATTTGACCCAAACATAAAAACATATACCTTCTTCCCATGAAAACTTTTCCAAAATTGACCATATCTTGGGTCTCAAGGCAAGTCTCAACAAATACAAAAAATTGAAATAATTCCTGTTTCTAATCAGATCAACACAGATTTAAACTGAACACATTTCTATTCAGTGACTACTTGGACAAAGGGGGAGGAGAGAGAGAGAGAGAGAGAGAGAGAGAGAGAGAGAGAGAGAGAGAGAGAGAGAGAGAGAGAGAACACAAGAAAGAAAGAAAAAAGAAAGGAAGGAAGGAAGAAAGAAACAAAGAAATAAAGAAACAAAGAAATAAAGAAACAAAGAAAGAAAAGGGAAATTTAAGACTTTTTGATTTCATTGAAAATGAATGAGGGCAAAACATACCAAAACTCACCGGGACTCATTGAAAACAGTACTAAGAGGAAGTTCATTTCAGAAATGAAAATGTGCAAAGAAATTGAAGAGTTCTCATACTAGCAACTTTACAGCACACCTGAAAGCCCTAGAACAAAAAGAAGCAATTTCGCACAAGACGAGTAGATGCCAGAAAATAATCAAATTCAGTGCTGAAATCAATAAATTAGAGACAAAGAGTTTAATTCAAAGAATCAAGGAAACCATGAGCTGGCTCTTTTATAAAATCAAGAAGATAGACAAACTCTTAGTCAATCTAGCTAAAAGGCCAAGATAGAATATACAAATTTACAAAATCAGAAATGAAAATGTGGACATGATAACAGAATCCTAGGAAATCCAAAAAAATCAGTAGGTCATATTCAAAAGAATTGTATGCCACAAAATTGGAAGATATAAATGAAATGAAAAATACTCTAGATAGATCCCACTTAAAGTTAAATCAAGATCAGGCAAACAATTTAAATAGATCTACAACCACTAAGAAAATAGAAGCTGTCAATCAAAAATCTCCAAACCAAAAAAGTTCCAGGACTTGATGGTTTTGTTGCAGAATTCTTCCAGACTTTCAAAGAAGAGCTAATACCAATACTCCTCAAACTCCATAAATTTAAAACAGAAGGGACACTGCCAAACTCATTCTATGAGGCCATAGTCACCCTGATACCTAAAACAAAGGAAGACTCAACAACAGAAGATATTTTCAGACCAATTTTCAATATGAAAATTGATATTATAATACTCAAAGTATTTTTGATCTAATAACATAGAGGATGGATATCTGACCTGCTCTTGTGCCATTTAAGGTTTATTGTAAATAAGAAAAGTTGAGTGACTTTTACCTAGGAACTAAATGGTCAAAGGTGGGGTAAAACCCTAGATTGGGATTAAAAGGTTCTATAACAACTCACAAACTGAATCCAAGAAAACTTCAAAAACATCATCCAACATGATCAAGTAGGCTTTATCCCATGGATGCAAGGATTGTTCAACATATAAAAATACATCACTGTAATCCACTGTATAATATCTGAAAAAAAGTCCAGGCAGTGGTGGTGCATGCCTTTAATCACATGACGTGGGAGGCAGATGCAGGTGGATTTCTGAGTTTGAGGATAGTCTGGTCTACAGAGTGAGTTCTAGAACAACCAGGGCTACACAGAGAAACTGTGTCTCAAAAAAACATATGAAAAAAAGAAAAAATCTGAAAAAGAAAATACATGAATATCTCTCTAAATGCTGAAAAATCCAAAACTCGTTCATGATAAATTTCTTAGAGAGATCAGGTATCTAAGGAACACACCTAAACACAATAAACACAATATAATGGAAGCCAATCACAAACATTAAATTAAATGGAAAAAAAAAGCTTAAAGCAATTTCACTAAAATTAGGCAAAAGACAAGTATTACAAGTATCTCCCTGTATATTCAATACACTTCTGGAAATTCTTGCTAAAGCAATAAGAAGATAAAGTAGATCAGGAGATACATATTTGAAAGGAAGGGAAGAAATCAAAGTATCATTATTTCCAGATGATATGATAGTATATATGTGTCCTCAAAAATGCTATCAGAGAACTTCTACAGCTGATAAATGCCTTCAGCAATGTGGTTGAATACAAAATTAACTCAAAGAAATCAGTAGCCCTCTTTTATACAAATCACAAATTGGCAAAGATAGAAATTAGGTAAACAACACACATTGCAATAGCTATAAATAATATAAAATATTTTAGTATAACTCTAGCCAAGCAAGGGAAAGACTTGCATGAAAAGAACACCAAGTCTTTGAAGAAATAAGCTGAAGAAAATATCACAAGATGGAAAGATATCCCATGATGATAGACTGATAGGATTAACATAGTTAAACCTGCCATTTTACAAAAACATTCAACATAATTCCTATCAAAATTATAACAAAATAGTATATGAAAGAAAAATACTCAGCTTTATATGGAAAAAGAAAAAAAAACAGGATGGGTGCAATAAACCTATACAATAAAAAACCTTCTGGAGGTATTACCATCTCTGATCTCAAACTGTTCTACAGAGTAATAGTAATGAAAACCACAAAGTACTGGCATAAAAACAGAAATGTTGGTCGATACAATTAAATAGAAGAAACAGAAAAGAATAACAGAAATAAACAGCTACAGACAGTATATTTTTTTTTACAAATAAAAAGACAAAAGCATATAATGGGAAAAAAAAGAATGCCTTTTCAACAAATGGCACTGGTCTATCTAAATGTCTGAATGTAGAAGAATGAAAATAGATTAACATCTACCCACAAAACTAAACTCCAAGTGAATAAAAACTCAAGGTAGAACTGGATACACTAAATCTGATAGAAAAGAAAATGGGGAATAACCTTGAACACATTGGCACAGGAATCAACTTTATTTACAGAACACCAACAGCTCAGGCACTAAGATCAAGAGTTAATAAATGGGATATCATGAAACTGAAAGACTTCTGTAGGGAAAAGGACATTTTCAAAAAGACAAAACTACAGCCAACACATTTGGAAAAGAACTCAACCAACTCTACATCTGACAGGGACTGATGAAGAAAATATATAATGAACACAAGAAATTAAACTAACAAACCAAATAAACCAATTTAAATATGGGATACAGGTCTGAACCAAGAATTCACAACAGAGGACTCTAATGTCTGAGAAACAGTTAAGGAAATGCTTAGTCATCAGGAAAGTGCAAATCACAATGACTCTGATATTCTGTCTTACATCTGTCAGAATGCCTTAAGATTGAAAAATTAAGCCACAGCTCATTATGGCAAGAATATGGAGCTAAGGGCACATTCCTATATTGCTAGTGGGAATATGAACTTGTAGAAGTACTTTGAAGATAAATTTGGAGGATTCTCAGAAAATAGTTCCCACCTCATGACCCAACTATTCCACTTCTGGGAAAATACCCAAAAATTATTCCACCATTTCACAAGGACACATGCTCAACTATGTTCTTAGAAACTTTATTTGTCAGAGCCATGAACTGGAGACAACCTAGGCACCCCTCAATGGAAGAATGATTAAAGAAAATGTGGCATATATAAATAATAGAATATTGCTAAGCTATTAAATACCATGACATTATGAAATTTTCAGGTAATATATGGAACAAGAAAAGATCATGCTAAGAAAGGTAACCCAAAACTGGAAAGACATGTAATGTGTATACTCACCAATAAGTGGATATTAGCCATAAATTGTAATATAACCATGGTACAATCCACAGACCCAAAGAAGCTATATAACAAGGGAGTATGCTTGAATCTCACAAAGAAGGGTAAATAAAATAGACATGAATAGTGGAAGGAAGGAGGAAACATCGTTGGTGGAGAACAGGATAGATCAAGTGTCAGGATAACAGAGAGACAAAATTGAATTTGGTGGGGAGGGATCTCTGGGACAAGCTTAATATTTAAGAAAATGGAAACTTCTAGAAATCTAGGAGACTGTCCATAGCTAAGAGTACTAGCATGGGAGATAGGGGGCCCTAAATGACCACCACCTATAACAGGCAAGACTTCCAATGGAAGGATGGAGACACCAATCCAGACAAAAAAACATTACACCCACAGTTTTTCCTGCCTGCAAGATGCCCTAACTGGCCTGCCTTGTCAAGCCTCAATAGCAGAACTGACCAGACCTCCCAGAGCTTCTAGGGACTAAGCTACCAACCAAGGAGGACTCATGGCTCCAGCTGCATGTGTAGCAGAGGATGGCCTTATCTGGCATGAGTGGGAGGGGACGTGCTTGGTCCTGTGGAGGCTCTATGCACCACCATAGGGGCATGCTAGAGCAGTAAGACAAAAGTGGGTGGGTGGATGGGTAGGGGAGCACCCTCATAGATGCAGGGGAGGGGGAATGTGATGGGGGTTTACAGAGGGAAAACCCTGGAAAGGAGACAACATTTGATTAGATAAATAAAATAATCAATAAAAACAACAAGAGAAAGAAAAAAGAAAATTCACTTAGTCTTACTGCAACTTGATATGTCAAAGTGGGTTGGTATTTATGGGAATCTTCCTCTTCTCTAAGGAAAAGGGAGGGTGATGAGGGAGGAGAGTTGATAGGGAGGGTATCAAAGGGGAGTAGGGTGAGGAAGCTGCTGTCAGCAAAAAATTAAGGAAAAAATAAATATTTAACCAATAGGCAAAAACCTCAGAAAATACAAGCAAATTTAAATTGAAAAATTAACAATATACAGTTTGCACAGAATACATATTTACATAAATGTTTACTGAAGAAAAATTATATACAAAAAGACACCAAAAATATTTTGTAAGAACGCAACCCAACTGTATAACTGTATCTATTTTTGAAGCAAAACAAATTGGTAAATGTAGAATATGTCTCTATGTGACACCTTGCTCTTTATAATTGGTCAAATATTTGCTTCATAGCATATTAAGAGCCTCCATCTATCAAATTTAATATCCTGACCTTTAAAAATTTATGAAAATGCATTATTATTTTTGTGGGTCTAATTTCTCATTTGTGGGATAAGAAAGTAATTGGCATTTAATGTTGTCATGATTAGTAAATGAAATAAGAGAATGAAGACAAAGAGCATACAGCAACAAATATACTCTAAAGCTATCTTTTTATATTCTACAACATTTCTTAGGATACAATAAATATTGATTTATTTAATAAATAGTTGAAATCAACATTTATAAAATCTTATTTTTGATATTGATAAAACTTACTTATAAATACATGTTCAGGAACTCAAGTACATGCTTTTGTCAATATTTTCAGCATCCTTTTATTGAGCACTTAGTGCTTTCACGAACACTATGCTAGTAAATTCAACACAATAAGCATTGTAGAAGAAATTCCTGATTTCACATACAACAAATAATATTTTAAATATTTATAAACTTCATATAATATGGTTTTATTATTTGGAAAAATGCAATACCAAATATATCTTACCTGATCATAATGTCACATACCTTTAATCCAAGCAGTAAGGAGACAGAAGAAGAGGCAAATGTATCCTGTGAGTTAGAAGCCAGCCTGGTCTACATACTAAATTTCAGGACAGCTTGAGCTGAATGAGGATATGCATATTCATATGTATATATTAAATATATTACTTATATATTATATATGAATATACACACAATCAGCATCAATTATAATACCCTAGAAATAATCTTTCTGATAGTTTTGAAAGGCAGGTACTGTTAATGTATCCAAACGAGATAGGAACTTGACAGGAAAACCAACAGAGTCAACTAACCTGGACCCATGGTGCTTACAGAGACTGAACTATCAATCAACAAGCATACAAAGGCTGGACCTAGGACCTGCAGAACATATATAGCAGATGTACAGCTTGATTCTAATATTGGTCCCTAACAACTGGAGCAGGCACTATTCCAAAAGCTATTAATTGTCTATATGATATGTTCTTCTAGCTGGGCTGCCTTGTCTGGCCTCAGTGGGAGAGGATGCGCCTTAGCCCCAAAGAGACTTCATGTGCCAGGGTGGAAGGATATCTAGGGGAGCCCACCACCCCCCCATTCTTAGAGAAGAAAGGGAGGTGGGGATGGGGGAAGCATGTGGGAAGCTGTGCCTAGGAGGAGGATCAGTGAACAGGATGTAAACTGTGCATAAATTAATTAATTAATTAAAAATATTTACACTTTTCAGATATAAGGCCTAGAATATATGAAGTGAAATTCTGTGTATCACACATCAAATAGAAAGCTCAATTCATGCTAGAATACATTGAAATAATTTTTTGATTTTTACCCAATATATATGCTATATTTCATGAGTTAAACTTTTTAAAATTTATAATTTAAGCCCTTACTTTATAATGCATCAGAGTTGATTTAATATGTAGCTCACATAAAATATTCATCACCTTCATTTCCTGTGCCTTCCTCTAGTAGAGTCTCTGCTACAACTTTTCTTAAAAGTTCTTAAAAACAGTTGTCTGCTTTACTATCCATAATTACCACTGTTTATCTACTTCTTAGGTCCCTATGTTCTTGTATATTCTAAACATAGATAAAAGTACTATGTAAATAAAAAACATACTTTCAGTACCTTAATAAATGTTCTGTTATTTCTGCAAGCAGGAACATTGAAAATTCTTCTCAGAGTTAGTTTATGTTTAAAAAGATTTATAATAACCCATGACAGATATAAAGTAGAGAGGAAATTTAAAGAGAAGATTTTTGACAATCTGCCTAAAATGAATAGTATAAAAATACCTAAATATGCCATAGAAAGTAAGTCAAAATTATTTTTATAGGCTACTTATACTGTAGGAATAGCACACTCTTGTATAATAGCCAAAAGAAATGATCGACATTTATAACAACTAAAATGTCATTGATAAAATGGAGTTGATTGTTCCATTAACAATGACATCTGATTAAAAGTTGTCGATATGACAAAAGGAGTGTTCTTAAATAAAGTACATGTATTTATACTATATAATGCTATTTAACAAACTTTAGCATTTTCTTGCTCATTTGTATGAAAGATAACATAAAATAAAACTAAATTTTCCTGACAACTTTAGAGTTTTTTAAGTTTTTCTCATTTTATCAAATTTGATGTATGTGACAGGAAACAGTATCAATTAAGAAAAATAAATACTGGCAAGCAAGTCTAATATTATTTGATTGTTTGATGTGACAAGGATAGAGGATGTAGAGTAACATATAAGCCTGAGATTGACAGGAAAAAAGTAAAAGAGACTTTTTGAGTTAACACTATGACTGAAAATATGCTATTAACTAATTGTCTATATTTTCCCCAGATAAATAAAAATGCATCATCTCATAATGATGCCTTTCCTTCTATACTGTTTTTATTCTAAAATGTTTGCTCTTTTCTCCCAATTGTATTTGTCTTCATCTGTCAAACAGCTCATTAATTTTCAAAACCAGGCTTAATTGTCAACTTCTTAATGTAGTTTACCCATGTATATCCATGAGCACTACTTAATAGGTATAGATTCTACATTCAGATACAACACTTATATTAAAAAATATTTTTATTTTCTATATTCTTTGTTTACATTCCAAATGATTTCCCCTTTCCCGGATCCCCCCTCCCCATATGTCCCATAAACCTTCTTCTCTCTATCCATTCTTTAATGACCTCCCTCCCTTTTCTCTGTCCTTATATTCCCCTCCAATGCTAGATCAATCCTTTCCAGGATCATGACCCTCTTCATACTTCTTCATGGGAGTCATTTGTTATGCAATTTGTGCTTTGGGTATTCAGAGCTTCTGGGCTAATTAATATCCACTTATCAGAGATTGCATTCCATGTGTATTCTTTTGTGACTGGGTTACCTCACTTAGGATGATATTTTCCAGTTCCAATGATTTGCTTAAGAATTTCATGAATTCATTGTTTCTAATTGCTGAGTAGTATTCCATTGTGTGAATATACCACATTTTCTGTATCCATTCCTCCTTTGAGGGGCATCTGGGTTCTTTCCAGCTTCTGGCTATTATAAATAAGGCTGCTATGAACATAATGGAGCATGTGTCTTTATTGCATGCCGGGGAATCCTTTGGGTATATGCCCAGGAGAGGTATAGCAGGCTCCTTCGGAAGGGTCATGTCCAGTTTTCTGAGGAACCGCCAGACTGATTTCCAAAGTGGTTGTACCATCTTACAGCCCCACCAGCAGTGGAGGAGTGTTAGTCTTTCCCCACATCCTCGCCAACACCTGCTGTCTCCTGAGTTTTTGACCTTAGCCATTCTGACTGGTATAAGGTGAAATCTCAGGGTTGTTTTGATTTGCATTTCCCTAATGACTAATGATGTTGAGCACTTCTTAAGGTGCCTCTCAGCTATCCGAATTTCTTCAGGTGAAAATTCTTTGTTTAGATCTGTACCCCATTTTTAATAGGGTTATTTGGTTCCCTGGGGTCTAACTTCTTGAGTTCTTTGTATATATTGGATATTAGCCCCTCTATCAGATTTAGCGTTGGTGAATATCCTTTCCCAATTTGATGGTTGCCGTTTTGCCCTTTTCACAGTGTCCTTTGCCTTATAGAAACTTTGTAATTTTATGAGGTCCCATTTGTCAATTCTTGATCTTAGAGCATAAGCTATTGGTGTTCTGTTCAGGAACTTTTCCCCCGTGCCCATGTCCTCTAGGGTATTCCACAGTTTCTTTTCTATTAGTTTCAGTGTGTCTGGCTTTATGTGGAGGTCCTTGATGCACTTGGAGTGAAGTTTAGTACAAGGAGATAAGAATGGATCAATTTGCATTCTTCTGCCTGCTGACCTCCAATTGAACCAGCACCATTGGTTGAAAAGGCTATCTTTTTTCCACTGGATGTTTTTGGCTCCTTTGTCGAAGATCAAGTGACCATAGGTGTGTGGGTTCATTTCTGGACCTTCAATTCTATTCCACTGGTCCACTTGTCTGTCACTGTGCTGATACCATGCAGTGTTTAACACTATTGCTCTGTAGTATTGCTTGAAGTCAGGCATACTGATTCCCCCAGAATTTCTTTTGTTGTTGAGAATAGTTTTAGCTATCCTGGGTTTTTTTTTATTCCAGATGAATTTGAGAATTGCTTTTTCTAACTCTTTGAAGACCTGAGTTGGGATTTTGATGGGGATTGCGCTGAATCTGTAGATTGCTTTTGGCAAGATGGCCATTTTAACTATATTGATTCTCCCGATCCATGAGCATGGGAGGTTTTCCCATTTTTTGAGGTCTTCTTCCATTTCCTTCTTCAGAGTCTTGAAGTTCTTGTCATAAAGATCTTTCACATGTTTGGTAAGAGTCACCCCAAGATACTTTATACTGTTTGTGGCTATTGTGAAGGGGGTCATTTCCCTAATTTCTTTCTCAGCCTGCTTATCCTTTGAGTATAGGAAGGCCACTGATTTGCTTGTTTCTCTGCATTTAGTTTGATGTTGGCTACTGGTTTGCTATATATTGCTTTAACTATGTTTAGGTATGGGCCTTGAATTCTTGTTCTTTCCAAGACTTTTAGCATGAAAGGATACTGAATTTTGTCAAATGCTTTTTCTGCATCTAATGAGATGATCATATGTTTTTTTTTTTTTTGAGTTTGTTTATGTAGTGGATAGCATTGATGAATTTCCTTATATTGAACCATCCTTGCATCCCTGGGATGAAGCCTACTTGATCATGGTGGATGATTGCTTTGCTGTGTTCTTGGATTCGGTTGGAAAGAATTTTATTAAGTATTTTTGCATTGATATTTATAAGGGAAATTGGCCTGAAGTTCTCTTTCTTTGTTGGATCTTTGTGTGGTTTTGGTATCAGTGTAATTGTGGCTTCATAGAACGAGTTGGGTAGAGTTCCTTCTGTTTCTATTTCGTGGAATAGTTTGAAGAGTACTAGTGTTAGGTCTTTTTTGAAGGTCTGATAGAATTCTGCACTAATACCATCTGGTCCCATCCTTTTTTTTTGGTTGGGAGACTTTCTATGACCCCTTTTATTTCTTTAGGGTTTATGGAGTATCTTGGTGTAACTTTAACCAAACATATAAAAGATCTGTATGAGAAGAACTTTAGGTCTCTGAAGAAGGAAATCAAAGAAGACCTCAGAAAATGGAAAAATCTGCCATGCTCTTGGATTGGCAGGGTTAAGATAGTTAAAATGGCCATCTTTCCAAAAGCAATCTACAGATTCAACACAATCCCCATCAAAATCCCAACTCAGTTCTTCACAGAGTTAGAAAGAGCAATTCTCAAATTCATCTGGAATAACAAAAAAACCAGGATAACTAAAACTATTCTCAACAGTAAAAGAGCTTCTGGGCGAATCAATATCCTAGACCTCAAGCAGTACTACAGAGCAATAGTGTTAAAAACTAAGTGGTATTGGCACAGGAACAGGCAAGTGGACCAATGGAATAGAATTGAAGACCCAGAAATGAATCCACACACCTATGGTCACTTGATCTTCGACAAAGGAGCTGAAAACATCCAGTGGCAAAAAGATAGACTTTTTCAACAAATGGTGCTGGCTCAAATGGAGGTCAGCATGCAGGAGAATGCAAATTGATCCATTCTTATCTCCTTGTACTAAGCTCAACTCCAAATGGATCAAGGACCCTCCACATAAAACCAGACACTCTGAAGCTAATAGAAAAGAAACTGGGGAAGACCCTTGAGGAAATAGGCACAGGGGAAAAGTTCCTGAACAGAACACCAGTAGCTTATGCTCTAAGATCAAGAATTGACAAATGGGACCTCATAAAATTACAAAGTTTCTGTAAGGCAAAGGATAACATCAAAAGGTCAAAATGGCAACCAACAAACTGGGAAAAGATCTTCACCAACCCTACATCTGATAGAGGGCTAATATCTAATATATACAAAAAAAACTCAAGAAGTTAGACCCCAGGGAACCAAATAACCCTATTAAAAAAGGGGCTGCAGATCTAAACAAAGAATTTTCATCTGAAGAAATTCAGATGGCTGAGAAGCACCTTCAGAAATCCTCAACATCCTTAGTCATTAGGGAAATGCAAATCAAAATAAACTTAAGATTTCACCTCACACCAGTCAGAATGGCTAAGGTTAAAAACTCAGGAGACATCAGGTGTTGGCTAGGATATGGAGAAAGAGGAACACTCCTCCACTGCTGGTGAGATTGCAAGATGGTACAACCACTCTGGAAATCAGTCTGGAGGTTCCTCAGAAAACTGACTGTGACACTACTGGAGGACCCTGGCATACCACTCCTGGGCATATACCCAGAGGATTCCCCAGCATGCAATAAGGACACATTCTCCACTATGTTCATAGCAGTCCTATTTATAATAGCCAGAAGCTGGAAAGAACCCAGATGTCCCTCAATGGAGGAAGGGATATAGAAAATGTGGTATATTTACATAATGGAATACTACTCAGCAATTAAAAACAATGAATTCATGAAATTTTTAGGCAAATGGTTGGAACTGGAAAATATCATCCTAAGTGAGGTAACCCAATCACAAAAGAATATACATGGAATGCCATCACTGATAAGTGGATATTAACTAGCCCAGAAGCTATGAATACCCAGGACATAAGTAGCATATCAAATGACTCCCATGAAAAAGTAAGGAGATGGCCCTGATACTGGAAAGGCCTGTTCCAGCATTGTAGGGGAGCAACAGGACAGAGAAAAAGGAGGGAGGTGATTCGACAATAAATGTCTAGAAGACTTATGGGACATATGTGGTGGGGGGAACTGGGAAAGGGGAAAGCATTTGGAATGTAAACAAAGAATTTAGAAAATAAAAAAAACAACTAAATAATTGAATTAATCTTTTTAACATAAGTGTGATGAGATTTAGGGAAGAGCTCTGTATAGATAGTTCAGCTTGCAGACACCTGCAGTCACAAGCATATACAGAGACACATGCACATAGACATAATTCAAATAAATAAAAATAATTCTTAAATTATTTAGAAAGCAGAAACTAGGTAGATAAGGGAAAGGATGTATTAAAAGATAACATTGCAAAGAAGCTAGCCATTGAATCAGTTGCTTTATTTCCCCAAATAAATGAAAATATCTGAAAAATTTCCACTCTATATTCAAAAATTATTTTAAGTGAACATGTATTATTACTGAAAAATGTTAAACTTGTATTTGTTACATTTCTGTTGCTGTGAAAAAATACCACAACCAATGGCAATTGGTTGAAAGTGCAAATTCATGTCAGAGAAGCATGTCAGCAGGAGCAGGGCCTCAGCTCACACCTTCAAACAAAAGAAGAAAAGAGCAAGGATGGGGGAGGGAACCAGAGAAAGAAAGAGAGAGAAAGAAGGAAGGCAGGAGGTATATATATAGATTACAGATTAGATATAGATATAGATATAGATATAGATATAGATATAGATATAGGATAGCATAGTTTCAAACAGGGTCTTGTTATGAATCCTCAAAACTCACCCCTAAATACTGCCTCCAACAGGCCCTTGCAACTAAACCTTTCCATACAGTACCAAATCTAAGTATTCACATAAGTGAGCTTATGAGAGAAATTTCTCATTCAAACCACCACTAAAAGTTACTAACATTAAATAATAAACATTTCATTGTTTTCTGACATAGACTGTCTCTGTGCTCCTTTAGATATTAATGAAATATGTGATACACACAATGTTCTTATAGAATTGTGACACATTATGAAGCAAAACAATCATTATAGGCAAGCAATAGAAAATAGACTCAGCAGACTGTATATATATATACACACATACCATTATACCCTGCTATTTTCACCAGGTTTCAGTACCATATATACTGGCTTGTGTTAAATATGCCAAAATATTTAAAACATGTTAAATATTTTAAAAATACTTTCTATCTGATATCTGCATGTTTGTTATCAGTATTTATGGAAATACTAATCTTATTTAACTTTGTGCAAGCATGAAATGCCTTCCTTAAATTGGATGATACTTCCTTTATTAACATTTCACCATATACCCTCCCATTCCTTAAAGCAAATTATATATTCATAAAAAGCAAACGTTTTGCGGCCATATCTGGTTTTGATTCTGGAACTAAGCATAACTAAAAATGGATAGTTAAAACCATATTTCTGATTAAGAAATCCACATGTGAAATTCAAACATATTTTAACAATTATTGTATGCTTTATAATGACATATTTTTCTTTCATGAATAAACTGACAAAGCTTTAGATTTGTCCTGTCATTGCCAGCATGGTTTTAGGAATGTCACAACATAAAGAGTATATGATACACTGGGGTGTCATTGTAAGGATAATGTTATTGTTCTAATTCTATCCTGGCAACACTTGGGAATTGTATCAATGTATACAGATGCACACAGCTAAAGTAAGATAATGCACATGAACCAACTTGTGAACAGATTTTTCAAAAACCTGTTTGGTCATACCATGTAGGGAAAAACACGATGGCTTTGAAATGTAAAATTCCCAGTGATCTCAGTGACTTAATTTAATTCAGACTTAATGATTATTGGTACTCTCTGTTCATCAGTGATTGCTAGTTAGAAATGAAAATACAAACAAAAAATAAGAAAAACAATAGACCAGTTCACCATAAAGATGTCAAGATCATTTGCTCCTGGAGAGCAAACTGGTGTATATTTTCACATATCATTCTCTGTCCATCTTGAAATATAAATTGAAGTAATAAAATATATAGAAATTATATCTATAAAAGTTATTTAAATTTGGCTCCACAAAGTGACCATTAGTTCCTTTGTATTGTCTTTCTAATGTCATGTCAATATGAAGAATGCCATAGTTTTCACTAATCATATCATATCTCTATTGGTATTGTGCTCATACTGTACATAAAGATAAAATTAATAACTTCAATATGTAATATATTCAATCATTGGCCAGTAAAATGCATGTATGTCCCAAGTGTGAGCCACAATGCAATTTTACATTTCGTAGTAGTGACATTTGGAAAGGGAGATAAGACAAATTCTAGTAACTATAATTATGCCTGATTTTATATATATATATATATATATATATATATATATATATATATATATATATATATATATAATTTTACTAATATCAGTATAAATGGAAAAGCACATCAATTGATTGTTCAGTGAAAGAAGTGCACCCTTGAAAATGTGTATACAAGTAACATTATACATAATTATATAACTGATCATGTTATATTTAAATGTTTATATATGTATGTGCATGTCTGCATTCTGAAAATATTGTTTTATTTCCTCACATAAAGTGATGAGATGAAATACATATGCACGCTGTGGGAACACACAGCTTGGGCTGTGCCTAGAGCATTTCTTTCTCTTTTCTAGCCCTAGGACTGGAAGCTTCTAACCTCTATAAAATTAGTTTCCCAATCTGATCATTCAATCCAGATTCTCTCTGTTTCTGACTGATTTGCTTCACCTGGCCTCATACTAGCTTTGACAATCTGTTCCAGTACTCTGGTTGCTTTTCATTCTCTGGTTCATTCGTTCTGTCTTCACTTGTGTCTGGCTTGTTCTCTTTGTAACCCGTCTCTGTAGAACTGTCCCAGTAAAACTTTGCTACACACATCACATAAAACAAACTATACCACCTTTCTCTTTCTATGCTGTAAGTATTTATGCTATTTCCTGTGTTGCAATCAGACCTGTTGCAAATATGTGTCTTGGCTGAACGGAGAGATACATAGTCAGCCATGAGTGGGTATAGGCGGGATCTTGGTCAGCGGTGAGAGGGTAGAGAAGAACACACTCCCATCAACAGCTGTAGAGAACGCGTTCACATTTTTTGGGGAGAAGCAAAAGCTATTTAAAGCTTTGGGAGTTGAGTAGATGATTTGGACTGAGTGTTCCTCATTGGACTGGACCAGGTGCTAGGGATACCTCATTTGCATGAGGAGGAATTCCAAGTGCTGCAGGATGTTACTTAAAGGGGAAAGGAAATTTAACCTGGCTACAAGTTATGTGACCTCCTCTGGTGAGGCACTGGTTGGGAGTACAGGGTTTTGTGCACTAGGAAATGCAGACCCAGTCAGGGATCATTGATCCTACTCCTGTCTCTCTCAGAATAAGTTTTCCGAAGTTTCAATAAACCTCAACCCCACTCTTGCTCTCAGACACACTGCTCCCTGGCCCCACAGTATATAAGAGGTTTTGGAGTGAAGAAAAGGAAGGGAGCGATTTTGTAATTATATATCTCAAAAATGAAAAAACAAAATTAAAAAGCATGCATAAGATATTTCATTTCTCACTGTTTCTGTATCTCTGCATCTTTGGATCTCTCTCTCTTTTGCTCTCTCGCTCTGTGTGTGTGTGTGTGTGTGAGAGAGAGAGAGAGAGAGAGAGAGAAGAGAGAGAGAGAGAGAGAGAGAGAGAGAGAGAGAGAGAGAGAGAGAGAGAGAGAAATTATGATGTCAGCCTGCCTGGACTGTAAGCCTCTGTGTACTCTATCTCTGAACACATTATAGTTTAGAATTTCTGGAATTACAAATACCCACTTTCAAGTAAAGCTTTTTGTGAGTCCTGCAGTTCAGAACACAGATACACCACTTGTGCAGAAATCACTTTGCAATCTTATCTAACCTGGTGTTTTAATCTATCTTATTTCATTATCTTCAAAATCCAGAGAATAATTAATATTTATATGCTATGTCATTTAAACTTGTAATATTTCATGTGTTCAGTGCTCAGTATTCACTTAGTATGAATGTCTACCATACCTGGAAAGTATATCCATGTTAAAACATTCATGACTTCTTTTATAATTCTTGTTACTTACATTTATGCACACATACATATGATACTATATTATATGATACCTAAATAATATATGGTATTAAGTATGATGTTACTTATATGAAAATTTTCAGGATGTCAAGTTGGTATGTGGTGACCAACTAGGCCATGGAGTTATTTTAAAAGATTTATTTATTTTGTGTGCATAAATACACTGTAACTGTCTTCAGAGACAACAGAAGAGGACAACTAATCCATTACAAATAGTTGTGAGGCAACATTTAGTTGTTAGAAATTGAACTCAGGACCTCTGCAAGTACAATCAGTGCTCTTAACTGCTAAGACAACTCTGCAGGCCTCAGGACCATTAATTTAAAAGAGAGATAGGATGGATATATGACAGAGTTTGGAAAATGTAAATGTAAATGGAAGGGGAAAATGATATACTTATATTATTATCTCAAAAATAAATGAAGTAAAAAATATTCTAGACACATTTGATGTTTGCTTTGTATGGTTTTTTTCTTTCTTTGTTCTAAGCATTCCTTGCTGTGCTTCTATTCATCCCTTTTGAAATGGTAATATTGATGTTGTAGAACTATATATTGGACAAATATAGGTGATTGTGATTTCATAAAAGTTCATACTTAAAATATTAACTTGATTTTCAGATAAGATGTAGACTTAGTCTGAAGCCATGAGGGCTAGCAGAAAAATGGAAACAGGAAACCTCAGTAGGTAAGAGGTTGGGAGGACCCTCCAGAAAACACAAGAGACCTAGGATGTGAGAGACTCAGCACTCAAAGGGAAGGGCCTTAGATGAAGTGCCTGACAGTAGGGAGAGGGAACTTACAGGGCCTCCCTCCAGTAGGAAGACTGGGCATCAAATGAGGGAGAAGATTGTCATCCCACTGTGAAAACTGACCCAAAAATTGTTCCTGTCTGAAAGAACTACAGGGATGGAAATGGAGAGGAGCCTGAGGAAAAGAAGGTCCTGAGACAGGCCCAAAGTATGATCCAGTTCAAAGGTGGGTCCCCAGGCCTGACACTATTACTAAGGCTACGGAGCACTCACAAAGGGGACCTAGCATGACCACACATTGGAAGACCCAAAAAGCAGTTGAAAAAGTCATATGCAGATATTTGCACCCAACCAATAGAAAGAAGCAGCTGACCCCTGTTGTTGAATTAGGGAAAGGCTGGAAGAATCTGAGGAGAAGGTGGAGTGGGGTATCATGTGTGAGGACATCCTCATGGAGACTGAGGGGTGAGGAAGAGTTGTGGGATGTGGAACAGTCAGAGGGTAGACTGGGAGTCGGGGGAGAATATAATTTGGAGTTAAAATTAATTGAAGATGCCATTGAGGTTGTTTTTTGCTAGTCATCTACAGCTTGTCATTGGGCCTGCCCTTAAAACTGGTTTGCATCCCCAGTAAGGATCCCTTACTGAAAAAAAATTTGCTTGTGGGTGGTTCATTTGGAGATAGGTTCTAGGTTACGTTTGGGGGCATAGGTCCACTTCTCCTATTAGCACTGGGACTGTGCTATGATGTGATATGAAATATGTGATGTGAAGTTGACCCATGCAGGCACTTTACATACTTCTACAGTTTCTGTGAAGTCATAGGTGCAGCAGCCCTGCTGTATATAGAAGGCCTAGTTTCCTTGGTGTCTTCCATCCCCTCTGACTCTTCTTCCATAGGGTTCCCTGAATCCAACGGGGAGGAATTTGATTGACTTATACTACTTAGGGTTTAGTGTTCTAAGATGTTTCACAATCTGAACATTGTCGGACTATAGGTCTCTATATTTGTTCCCATGTTCTGCAAGAAGGAGCTTCTCTAAAGGTGGCTGAAAAGACACTGATGCATGAGTATAGCAAACTGCCATTGAGGGCCACATTATTGTATCTTCACAGAGTAGTATTTGGTTTGCCACAATTATAGGCTTATCTAGTCTCAGGTTCATGGCCACCTGAGCACTGTCAGGGATGGGTTCAATTTCATGTAGTGGACCTTAAAGTCAATCAAACAGTGGTTGGTTACTATCATGACTTTTATGCTACTATTGTAACAGCATATCTTTCAGCCAGGACATCATTTAAGATTGAAGGATTTGTTGCTGGGTTGGTGTTTACCTCTCTTCTTTGGTAACATGCAGAAGGCAACAGCTTAATATTTCTATGTTCACAATGAGTTGTTTAGGTATTATCTTCAACAATAGATCCTTAGCATCAGTTTCTAGAGAACAATCAATAGCCTTGGTAATAGCCTAGGTTGTCTGGAGGTTCAGTAGGGCCACTTTAACTAACAACATGATTATATGCAACCCATTCCTTTAATGGGAACCTTATTTTGTAATGAGGGTTGTCCAGTTGGGGCTCTGTCTCCTCTGTAATTTGGCAATTTCATTTAGATAACCTTCATACATGGACATATTTTAGGAAGCTTCTGCAGTATTAGGTCTCCATAGAAGACTGCAGATGGACATTAGTTTTAGCTGTCTCTGAATATCTTTCCTTATTCCCCTCTTCCATTCCCCTCCCTGTGTGAATGTCACATTCCCATTCTCCACCCCATCTACTGATTGCTATCTAAACTATTGTCCTTCATAAGGAGATGGATCTCTGCTCCCAGTTCCTTATTCTATACCTCACCTCTGTGGTTATTCAGATTGCAGCTTGTATATAAAAGGCAACATAGATAACACCCACATATAAGCAGATTCATACCATTTTTGTCTTTCTTCTCTGGATCACTTCACTCATGGTGATGTTTTTCTCATTCTATACATTTGTCTGTGAATTTTATGGTTTCATTTTTTTTTGAAAATGACTGAATAATATCCCATTGTGGAAAGACACTATATCTCTTTCCATTTATCTGTTAACAAGACATCTAGAACACTTCCAATTTTGAATAAAACATCAATAAAAATCATCGATCAGGCATCTATATAGTACAGTGCAGAATATTTGCACTTATGCCAGAAATTGATAAAACTAGTTCTTGAAGTAAATATCTTATCAGCTTTCTGAGAAACCACTACACAGATTTTCAGTTGGGTGTACAAATCTTCATTCATACCAGCAATGCATCAGTGTTCCCCTTTCTCCCTATCCTATACAGCATTAATTATCATTTAATATAATGATCTTGGCCATTCTAACAAGATTTTAAAACATATTTGATTTGCATTTACTTTAAAACTAAAGATGTTGAGCATTTCTTTCATTGTTCCTCAGACAACCATATTTACTCTTATAAGAATTCTGTCTGTTTTAAAATATTTTTTCTACTGAAGGCTACTGCTTTGTCTGTATGATGTTGTCTTTTACATACAGAAAGTTTTTAGTATCATGAGAGCTCATGTTTTAATTTTTGTTCTTAGTGCTTATGCAACCAGTGTTTTGTTAAAGAAATTGTCTCTTGTGTCAATGACTTCAACGCTATTCCCCACTTTCTCTTCTATCAGGTTCAGTGTACCTTGCTTTATGATGAGTTATCTGAACCATTTGGGGGTAATTTTTATGCAGGGATATATTTGTAGTCTTTTGTATACAGCCGTACAGTTTCACTAACAGTATTTATTTAAGATGTCTTTTTTTTATGGTGTGCTTTTCTATATTCTCTATTACAAAGAGAATATCCAAAGGTGTGTGAACTCATGCCTGGTATTTTAATTCAATTCCAGTGATCAACATGTCTAATTTTATGTCAATAAATGTTGTTTTTATTATTATAGCTCTGTACTCTTATTTGGAATTGGACATGGAGATGCCTCTAGTGTTTCTTTACTTGGGATTATTTTAGCTATCTTGCATTTGTTTTGTTTTGCTCTTTGTATTTCCATATGAATATTCAAATTGTCCTTTCAAGTTATGTGGAGAATTGTGGGGGGGAATTGACTGAGGGTATATCAAAAATGTCGATTGCTTTTGTTAGATTACCATTGTTAGTATATTAATCCATCTTCTTTCCATTTTCCATCTTCTGGTATCTTCTTTGATTTCTTTCTTAAATGTCTTAAAAGTATTCTGCTAATTTTCTGAAAATATTTCTCAGCTGGGGGAGTTTTCTTATGATTTTATTGAACCATTTGTAAATAAATTCCTAATTCTCTCAAATTCTTTTCGTAAGGCTTGTCTCTGAGATTACTGTTTGAGTTTCTGCATTTTTCATTTCCAGTTCTCCCTCAGTATTTTTCTTCAGTGATCTGTTCCAATCTCATGTTTGATCTGCTTCTTCATTTAATTACACTGTGTTTTAATAGATTTTGTTAATAGATTTCATTCATAACATCTTTTCAAACCTTGAAAATCTTCATAATAGCTATGTGGAATTATCTGTCTTGTGCTTCAGCTATATTGCACTTCTCAGAGCATAGTGTAGTAGGGCTGCTGAGCTATTCTGCTATGGCTATTATTGATTGCACCTTTATACTAGCATCTAGGCATTTAGGTTTGGAATGATTGTAATTCTAAGTGCTTATATCTAGTGTTTATTGGTTGCATATTCTGTTGCTTGGATGTTATTTTACTCTCTGGTTCTTAGGAGGCTGTTTTGACATATGTAATTCTTCAGAAACACTGACAGGTGTGTCCACTGAGGCCAGGGTAGAATGTGTTTCTGGGTTTTTGGAAATGACACTAAGTACATGGGATGGAGTTGAAGGTTGGTGTCTAAAAATTCCACAAGGAAGAGAAAGCTCTTATCCCATCAAGACCTCCATAGATAGCTGAGAACAGGGTCAGAGAAGGAGAGGTCACATCACATGATCTGCTATAAAGCTAGTAATAAGACTCCGGAATTGGAATTGGGGGACAAAAGGGAAAGTGAAGATAGCTTACCTGAATACCTGCCTGCACAGATGGGGATTTACCAGGGTGTGCCTGCAGGACTTGGGCTTCTGAAAATAAGAAATAGGGTGATAGAAGAAGGCTGTAGGAGAAGGCCTGCATGATCTTCTGAGAAGAGGAGCAGAGGACAGGCTGTAGCCTGGTCTGCTACAGATCTAAAAATAAGAGTAGGGGATTGGAATTGGAATACAGGGGGTCATGGTGATGATGATCACCTACCTAATTTTCTGGCTGGTATGAGGTTGTGTTTTTTTGTTTCTGTTTTGTTATTTTTAACAATTTTTTTTTCTGGAGTAGAAGTCAGTAAAGCTACAATGTTCTAAATCATGACAGACAGGAGAAATACTGTTCTTTTTTATTCTCAACAGAGTTTTAGATCCACTAAATACTTGCTAAAATCTCCTGAGATTTTTCAAAGAGTGGGAAACATTTGTTTCTAAGATAGTAAAGTCCACTCAGAAACAGATAAAATCAGGCAAAGGAAAGCATGCTGACTTGGGGTTTATGAATATTTAATAAGGAGAATAAAAATTCAAAAACCAGATTCTACCTGCTTAACTTAGTCATTTACCAGTTTCTACAGATCACAGAAAAATATTCTAGCTGACCAGCTAATCTACTCTGTCTGCTAAACTCAAAGTCCACATAACTAAGATGATAGTTATACATTGAAACATTTCTATAAAATATACTTTTCAAATCCTAATCACAAGTCACAAATGATTTTATTATCATGAAACATATTCATGTTGATTATACCATGTAATATTTATTCTTCTAATCTTCAATGGAACTAGATATCTGCTACTTAAAGAAAAAAACACAACTGGAATTTGGTTTCCTTTCTATTCTCCTTTTTCTTTAAATAAGGTTCCTGAAATTTAATTCAAAGAACCATGGGAAACTAAGCTAGAGATAAAGCATAATTTCTTCCTACTGTTATAATGCATGGATTTCAAAAAGATATAATTTCTATAGATTTTCCAGGTGAATTGAAATATAAAGAGTATGAAATAAGAATATCCAGGTTTTATATAGAAAAATAAGAGTGTAGTTTCAAAGATGAAATGAAATCTGGTTTTATATTGCAAAGCCTATAGGACAGGAATAGAAATGTTTGTAGCTTGAGTTGTACAGAGTGACTGAATAATAAATCCTTATAATAATTCTGTCAAGCCTTATTTGAAGATAACAGTCCTACTAAGTTTTTCCTTATGGTCATAGATACATCTGGAACATTCTATTTTTCATCAGTTAACATGTGAGTAAAAATCATCACAAATTAAATCATAGAAATAATGCTGAAGAGAAAAATTAACAAATATATCATATATGCAAACCTTTAGATAAGTTGTGACAGTTGGATTTTGAAGGATACATAGGTTGACAAATTGCAAACAAATACATTCCACAAACTCTTGCAGGATGAAAGGTCAGATTATACAAGACAAAATGTACAATGCACTGGAATAATAAAAGCAATCATCTGATGAGCCAAGAATTGCACATTTAGTGTAGAGTTTCAACCTGCAACTTAGCATGTGTTCAAGATCCTCTTGGCTAGCAATATATATTGCCCATTGTGCTGTATTCCATCTGGCCTTCCATTGTCAATCTCAAACATTTATTATCCAACTGATTCTATCAATCCTTTCCTCCTTTGATTTGAGTCTTATGTTGACTAGTTACCTCAGAATATACTTTTTCCTTTGAACGTTAGCTTTCTAAGACATAAATCAGAAACAATACTCTGATGAGATTGACCTGTTTGCCTCATAGGAAAAGAGATGTATGTTGAAAAGATACA